>NW_023260537.1:0-13901 GCF_013100865.1 Trachemys scripta elegans
TCACACTTCACTGCCCCCCCCAGATACCCCATTCTGTCAGGCACTGGCCCCACACACCCACTGCGCCTTGCATTACTGCATGCCCCCTCCCCCCACCCGCTGCCCCAGAGGAGGCGGAGCCTAGTCCAAGCCCCTCCCCGTTTGGGAACTGAGCCTGGTCACCGGAAACCTGCAGCCACTTCCACACTCCTCCCCCACCCTGGGCACGGGGGGAGGGGCGGAGAAGAAAGAGTGTGAGCAGTAACACACCCGTCACACACACACATGCAAGTGCGAAAGCGTATGTGAGGTTGCACACAGAGTCCGGCACAAAAGCACCACACATACGGGGACAGAAACAAATGCCCACAGACGCACATACACACAATGTGTATGAGCTAATACACACACAATGGTGAGCAAAAATACACCCCCCTTATGCATAAGGCACACACACCTGATGCCCACACCCCTCCTGCACAAAATGCACACCCCCAATGGATGCAAACACACATCAGTGCAAACACCTTCAGGCACAAATGCATGCACCTGCCAACACAAACAGATGCACACAAGTGCAAAGTAGTACAAAAATGCACACACCTTTGTGTACAGATACCTCTGCAAATACACACACACATACATACATATACTGACAAAAACACCCCCCCCAGGGATGCCCACACACCCCTTCTTCACAAAGGCACCAAGAAAACTGCATGCACACATGCCCCTCTGCAAATGCACAACACACAAATGAATGCACCTGCCCACACAAACACCTGCACAGCAATGCACGCACACACACATACATACATAGAGTCCTGCACCGAGGCACAAATACTTGCCAATGCAGCCTTATCTTACCAACGCACACCCACAGCCATGCAGCTGCAGCAACGCGCTGGGACAGCGGGGCACTTTTCCGACACGTTTTGTGGGAATGTGGTGTGTGCCTCAGTTTCCCCAAGTGGTGCATGGTTCCCCAGGTGGTGGGAAAAGGTTGTTTACTTTGCAGAAATCCGGGTGTGGTTGATACTTACCTGCCTGGGCCCCACACCCATGGAGCCTCTGAGAAGACAATGGCCATGCCAACTGCCCGGACATTTGGCACCTAGCAGCTAATACCCATGGATGGACCCCGTAGCAGGGAGCCAGGAGGCTCTGACCAGCCGGGGAACAAAGGGCTGAGGAGGGGTCTGGTGGGGTTGTTACTTGTGGGGCTGCTGGAAGAGAGAAGCGTCTGGACTGGAGCTAGAGCGGGGTCAGAGGACTCCGGACTGACCCAGATGGACCAGGCTGTTCTCTGTGCTAATGAAGAGCTTTCCAGGCAACTCAAAACCCTCCTGTTTTTACACCACTGCCCGAGAGTCACTCCAGATTAAGGAGGTTGGGGGCACATTGCTCCCTTTGGGGGTACACGTCTCCCTTGGGTGTCCAAGTCAGGCAGACTCGCTGCAGGGAGCTCACAGCATGACGCAGGGGGGTGGAAGACTCCGAGGTTAGGTCCCAGGAGGTGAAGCCCGGTGGTTGCTCCTAGTGAGGGGGGGGGGACTGACATGCTGAAGGGGGCCTCCCCAGGGCTGGTCCCCTGGATCTGTGACACGTGCACACGCGGATCCGTGCAAAAATACGCACACTCACCCCCACGCACCGAGATGACCGCTCAGCTCCAAACGCACATGGGCAAACGCACGCCCACACGCTCCCGCAGCAACGTGCAAGCAAAAATTCACGCACGGGCCGCGGCACATGGCCACAGCGGCCGACAGCAACACACGCATGATAGACCCCTGCGCGTCCCACCTGCAAAACCTGCTCCCACCCGCTCCCGCATTTCTTCCATGTTCATCCCGCAAATCCCACAAGAAAGATTTCCCCATGCTGCTAAAAAAACAGCATAAAACCGGTGGGTGAAGATATGATCTATATAAACAGAATTCAGACAATTTTTACCACTGAAATAATCAAACAAATCTTGCTTAAACCATGTACAAACACCCTGTAACTCCTGTTATAATAGACAGGAAATCTCTTTCTATCCCTCGCTTAACTTGAAGTATGAAAACTTTCATTTAAAAACAGACAGACTGGCAGTGCATTGCTGAGATTGTCTTTCTGCCAAACTGATGGGAGATTTCGTGGGTTCCTGCAAATCGCTGCAGTGTGGGGTATTTGCCCACCGGCAACAAAGTACATTTCACCCACCCCCACTATTATGGCAGCGAGTCCTGCTTCAGGGCTCTCCTGGGAATCCGTGACACACATGCACACAGATTTGTGCAAAAATGCACCCCCTCCATGCACCAAACGGCACACACAGCTCCAAATGCACAGGTGCAAAAGCACGCCCACATGCTCTGGCTGCAACATGCAAGGAAAAATGGATGCACAGGCACACAGAGGCCAACAATGCATGTATGATCCCTCAATCACACACATATACTGGCCCCAGTGCGCCCTGCTCTACCCCCCAGGCCCCACTCCCCTCTTAGAGCTGGGGACAGAATCCAGGAGTCCTGGCTCCCAGTCCCTCTGCTCTAACCCACCAGACCCCACTCCCCTTCCCTCCCCTCCCCAGGGACAGAACCCAGGAATCCTGGCTCCCAGCCCCTCTGCTCTAACCCACAAGACACCACTCCCCTCCCCAGGGAGGGAACCCAGGAGTCCTGGCTCCCTGTCCCTCTGCTCTAACCCACCAGACCCCACTCCCCTCCCCAGGGACAGAACCCAGGAGTCCTGGCTCCCTGTCCCTCTGCTCTAACCCCCACCAGACCCCACTCCCCTCCCCAGGGACGGAACCCAGGAGTCCTGGCTCCCTGTCCCTCTGCTCTAACCCCCACCAGACCCCACTCCCCTCTCCAGGGACGGAACCCAGGCGTCCCGACGCACAAGCCCTAAAACCCCGAGAACTAGAGAGTTCGAGGCGACAGGAGACAGCAGCGCCCCTGGTGGTTGGCTGCGATAGCGCCGATCAACCCCAGCCCTTTGTAGGGTTACCGAAGCGGGGCCATTCAAATCCCCTTTCCCCAGGGGCAGCAGATAAACCCCCCAGGGAGCTCCCAGTTGGCACGCAGCCCTCTGGATGGAGCACAGGCCCCTCCCCAGAGAGTGAAAGAATTGAAGAGACTCTCATACCAGGCTGTGTTATGTTTCTCTTTACCAGGCATGGGGCAAGGCGACCCCACCCAACAGCTGGGCTGCTTGGCATTGCATTGGGGTGAGTAATGATGGGTCACCTGGCATGGCTGCGAGGGAAGGCTAAAGCCCTGGGCTAGGAGCCAGGACTCCTGAGTTCTACGTGAGCTCTTGGAGGGGAGGGGGGGTCTAGTGGTTAGAGCCAGGGGAGGGGGATGGGAGCCAGGACTCCTGGGCTTTAGCCCTGGTTTGGCTACTGCCCTCTGCCCCCTTGCCCGAGGTGAACAGACTACACATGGAGGCCCTGGCCGGCCTCACAACGCAGCTTTCTCTGGGCCCAGCTGGGGACACCCTCCCCCTGCACTCCGACCAGTTGGGGTATTCCCAGGCACCCGCAGCCAGGAATGTGCCCAGGGCCTGCGGCAACTCTGATAGCAACCAGGGGACAGGGAAGGATGCCCAGCGTCCCTGAAATGCTGCTGGGATGGAGGACCAGGAACTTTCTCTGCCTGCTGAGTTAGGCCCAGCTGTAAATAAAATAAATTTAAAAATAAATATTCTGTACCAGAATTGGACCCAGTGACACCCTCCCCCAGGACTGGGGCCCCTAGGACCTGGCCTAGCTCAGCCTCCCCCCCCCCCCCCCCCAGCACCGGGCTCAGGCTCTCAGCAGACTCAGGCAGTGTCGCTTGTACCCAGGGCAGCTCCCGGCAGATTCACGGTTTTCAGCTTTTCTCCCCACTTGTGGGGGCTCGACCCAAGGTTGTTTTTTTTTTTTTTAACTGAAGGCTGAGATTCCAGAGCCGCCCCCAAGGCCAGGAGACCAGCGTGATGGGCCCCGGGGCCCAGATCTTCCTGCAGCCGGGAGTGGAGGGGGTTGGGAAATGTGTGTTTCTTTTAACTGCTCTTTTTTTCCCCTCTCACTTCTTTCAGCTGGGAGAGGGGGAGGAAGCAGCTGCTGGAGATGCTCCTCCCTCCCCCCCCCCAAAAAAAAAAATGGGGAATGAGCCCCGCTAGAGAATTGCAGTTTAGGGGTGTGGTGACACTGGGGGACCCGCAGCCTCTGGATAAACCCAGGCCTCAGCTCTCTTGCCCCCCCCCCCCCCCAGCTCCACCAGTGCCCCTCAATCCCCACCCACAGCCCCTAGATAACCCAGCCCTGGGCTCCCCTCCATCCCCACCCGCAGCCCCCAGCTCTCCCACAGCCCTCCCCCCACCTCTGGCTGCATGACCAGGAGCCCATCTACATTTGGGGAGGTAGCCCCAGGCCCTGTGTGCTGCATGGGGGGCTGTGGGGGAGGGGAAGGGGGTCCAGAGTCTCACCCCCCCACAACTCATCCCACCAGCCCAGGGGAGGGGGGATCTCCAGCAGCTCTTGTTGCTGCAGGAGCGCCGGGGCCCGGCTTTCTGGGGAGCCCCCAGGGGCAGAGAAGAGGGAACAGGTGCTGGCAGCCCCAGGGCAATCGGGGCTGGGGCCGTGGTACGGCCAGTGCCTCCCCTTCCCCATGGGCCCAGCACGGCCAGGGGCCCCCCATGTCAGCCAGGTGGCCCGGCCCATGGCCAATGCCCCCCTCCCCCACCCAAGAACAAATAAGGCTGGGGGGAGGGGAACACTGCTGCAGTAAAATAAATTGCACTTTAATAAGAAAGAGTCTGTGCACTGGGGGGGCAGCCCCCTCTGTGGGCAGGACAGCAAACCCCACCCCCCAAGAGACATCTGTATAAAAAACCAGCCCTGGTGAATGGCTCTGGGGAGAGTCAGGCCCTGATTCCCTCCCCCCTCGCCCTCTAACAGCAGGGGCATCAGGGACCCCGTCCCCTGCTTGCTACCCCCCCCCCCCCCCCCCCTTGGGGGCCCCATTCCCCCCCCATCCGGGCCCCACCCCCCGGTCCCGCCCCCCCCCCCCCCCGCCCCGGGGCCCCAACCCCCCCCCCCCCCCCCCCCCAGCAGCACCAGCCCAAGACCCCACCCCCTCCAGCTGGGCATCTTTGGTTGCTCAGTCCAGGGTGGATCGGGGGGTCCAGCCATGCCCCCCCAAGTCCCAGCCCCCCTGCCAGCGGGGAGGTCACGTGGGGCGGCGCAGGCCCTTCTCGGTGCCGATGGCGACGGTGATGTTGGTGTAGAGGGGCTGGAGCTCCTTGGCCAGCAGCTGGTAGTCCAGCGTGTTCATGCCATCCTGGCGCCAGGTCCGACGCGTCTTGGCCAGCAGGTTAAACCTGGGGGACAGGGGAGGGGGTTAGCCGGACAAGGACCACCCCCCCCCCATCCTGCCCACTGCTGGGATGCTGCCCAATTCATGCCCAACCCCCCCCCCCCCCCCTCCCAACCCCCCCGCCCCATTCCCCTCCCAGGCTGCCAGGATCCCACCCCCCCCAACAGCCCCCCCCCCCTCCCTGCACCCCGCTGCCAGGATCCCCCCCCCTCTCCCCCCGGCAAGCTCTACCCCATTCCCCTCCCCTGCTGCCAGGACCCCGCCCCCCACCATTCCCCTCTCCCACTGAGGGGATCCCTCCCCCCACCCCCTGCCATTCCCCTCCCCCCGTCACCTCCTGGGGTTCTGCTCGTTGCCCTTGTCGTGGCCGTGTTTGATCATGCGGTAGCGGCCATGCTGGACGGAGGGCCGGGAGATTAGCATCCCGCTCAGCGCCACCCTGCGGGGAGGGGAGGCAGGGTTAAAAACCACGGGCCCATCTAGCCTGGTATCCTGTCGTCCCCCCCGTCCATCACACCCACCGGCCCATCCAGCCTCACGGCAGTGGGGCCAGGAACCAGGACTCCTGGGTTCTCTCCCCGGCTGTGCCGCACATGTGCCTCAGTTTCCCCACCTGTATAACAGACCGCGTGGCCCCTCCCATAAACCTGGGCTAGCCCGGCAGGTGTCATATGAGAATCCTCACCCCCCACACACACACTCATACCCAGGTGAGAGAACCCAAAGGGGTGACTGACTGTGAGGGTGCCCAAGGCCCCACCCTCTCCCCCCCACGGTCCCATCCCCTCTCCCATGGCCCCACCCCCTACCTCACAGCAATGTCATCGTCTTCGCCCCCCCAGCCCCAGTAGTTGTTGGGGAAACCGTTCATCTTCATGTACTGCTCCGGGGTCAAAGCCGACACTCCCCCGAAGTAGGTCTTGTAGGGCAACCTATGGGAAGAGGGGGCAGCGTCAGCGGGGGGCACTCCAGATGGGCAGTGATGGTGGGGGAGGGGAATCCAGGCTGTCAATCACACTTGCCAGAGATGCGGCCCCTCTGGGGTGTGGTGCGGGGGCTGGTTATACAGGGACCCCCTCGCTCAGCATGGAGATGTGGCCACCTCTGGAGCGGGGCACAAGCTCTGATTATACGGGGACCCCTTGCCTGGCAAGATGCAGCCCCTCTGGGTGGAGCTCGGGGGCTGGTTATCCAGGGATCCCTCGCCCGGCGTGAAGACATGGCGGGCTGGTTATCTGGGCACCTCTCGCCCACCATGGAGATACAGCCACCTCTGGGGCAGGGCGTACTTATTTGGGGACCCCTCGCCCAGCATGGATATGCAGCCACCTCTGGGGTGGGGTGCAGGGCTGGTTATCCAGGGACCCCTCGCCTGACATGGAGACACAGCCCCTCTGTGGTGGTGCTCGGGGGCTGGTTATGCAGGGATCCCTCGCCCAGCGTGAAGATGTGGCGGGCTGGTTATCTGGGCACCCTTCACCCAGCATGGAGATGCAGCCACCTCTGGGGTGGGGTGCAGGGACCCACTTGTATCCGAATTTGTCCATGGCGACGGAGGCGTGCTTGGGGAAGCGGTCGCAGGTGTACAGGTTGCGGTCGTCCTCGGGGATGAGGTCAACATCATGGAAGAACATGCAGTCCCAGTCCTCATCCTTCATCGCCTCCTTGAACCCCACGTTCAGCAGCTTGGCCCGGTTAAAGGTGTAGTTCCCTGCCTGGTGGGTGGGAAGGGGGGGACAACGGAGGGTTACTGCCAGCCCCCTGCTCTAACCACTAGCCCACCCCCTCCTCCCAGAGCCGGGATAGAACCCAGGAGTCCTGGCTCCCAGCCCCCCTGCTCTAACCACTAGACCCCACTCCTCTCCCAGAGCCAGGATAGAACCCAGGAGTCCTGGCTCCCAGCCCCCCCTGCTCTAACCACTAGACCCCACTCCTCTCCCAGAGCCGTGATAGAACCCAGGAGTCCTGGCTCCCAGCCCCCCCTGCTCTAACCCCCAAGAGCCGCCCCCCCGGACCCCGGCATCCAGGGCACCTGCTGGATGATGTAGATGCCGTAGCTGAGTTGCTGGCGCTGCAGGAAGGGGTGCAGGAAGTAGAGGAGGTAGCGCAGGTGCTGCTCCCGGTTGCGGTGGGGGATGATGACGGCCGTGCGGTGCAGGGGGTCGCAGTCGGGGGGCTGGTACCTGCCCCCGGCTGTCACGTAGGGGTTCTTGCGCACAATCTGCTCCAGGGTCAGTCCCGGGGGGAAGGTCACCCGGATCGGCCCCCCTGCAGGGCAGAGGGGCAGGGCAAACTTCTGAGCCCTAGCAAACTTGGGGTTCACAGCTCTGGGGGGGCCGCCCCCATACCTCACAGAGGGGCTTCAAAGGCATGGAAGCCCCCAAATCTTTGCCCCACTCCCACAGCCAGGGACAGAACTCAGGAGTCCAGGTTCCCAGCTGCCTTGATCTACCCACTAGACCCCACTCCCCCGACAGAGCCAGGGAGAGAACCCAGGAGGAGTCCTGACTCCAAACCCCTCGCTCTACCCACTAGACCCCACTCCCCTCCCAGAGATGGGATAGAACCCAGCTGTCCTGATCCCAGCCCCCCCCCTCGTGAAGTCAGGGCTCTGAGCGCCCCTTACCTAGGAATGGGGAGGTCTCAGGGCAGTAGGGCAGTTCCTCGGGACGCAGCGGGGGCCGGGCGATGAGGCTGAGGTTGGCGTAGACGTCGCCGGGCAGCGAGGCGTTGTGGGCGGCGCCCTGGGGTCCCCCCAGCCCGGTCGGGGCCCCCCCTTTGTAGAAGATGCCCAGGAAGTAGGCGACCCGCCGGCGGTAGCCCTCATGGTACAGCAACGCCATCACCACCAGCTGCACCCCCAGCAGGAGCAGCAGGTACCGGCCGCGGGACTGCAGCATGGCGTGGGGCCGGGATCATCTAGCCATGGCGGGCGGGGACGGCTACGGCACGTCCTGGGGACAGGCCTGGGGGAGGGAGGTAGCATGACCCCCTGTGCCACCTGTAAACCAACCCCACTGCTCCCCAAGAACTGGGGAGAGAACCCAGGAATCCTAGCTCCTAGCCCCCCTCCTCCAACCCCCTAGACCCTCTTCCCTCCCAGAGCAGGGGAGAGAACCCAGGAGTCCTGGCTCCCAGCCCCCCTGCTCTAGCCCCCTAGACCCTCTTCCCTCCCAGAGCAGGGGAGAGAACCCAGGAGTCCTGGCTCCCAGCCCCCCTGCTCTAACCCCCTAGCCTCCACTCACCTCCCAGTGCCTGGCGAAGATCCCAGGCGTCCTGGATACCGTCACACCACCTCACCTGCCTGAGGTGTGAGCCAGACACTGCTGCAGGAGGCGTGGCAGGAATTGGGAAATCAGGGAAGACAAAAGCCAGCCAGCCCCTGGCTCCACAAGTGTCTCCGGGAACAGATCCAGCCCCACCCAGGTTCCCCTCCCACCAAACAGCTGGCAGCCAGCCAGGACTCCTGGGTTCTCTCCCCTGCTCTGGGAGGGGGATGCACTGGTTGGCGCTGAGGCTGGCCCAGCTGGGTCCTGCCTGTGGGGTGCTACCCTGCTGGGACTTGGCTCCACTTAGCTCAGCGTCCAGGCCCTGACCCCGGGGCCCGCGTCTGCTTTCATGTGCCCCGGGGGCTGGATGTTTGACATACTTTGCAGGAACCCTTTGTCGATGGGCCTGCTGCTGTTAGGGGGAGGGGATGATGCCAGCAGCAGGGCCAACAGCACCAAGGGAACCCAAGCGTCCTGGCTCCCAGTCCCTCCTCCCCCCGCTCTAACCTCCCCGGGGATAGAACCCAGGTGTCCTGGCTCCCAGTTCCTTCCTCCTCCGCTCTAACCTCCCTGGGGATAGAACCCAGGTGTCCTGGCTCCCAGCCCCCACCCATTATGGTGTCCCCTGCCCCCACTTCCTAGGTCTGGGAACTGGTTTCTCCAGATTGACCAGCCTTGTGCAATTTCAGGGCATGGCTGCTCTGATCTGGATCCTGGACTGACGCTGGTGCCCAGACTCTGCCCACGCCAGGACAGGAGGGGTCCAGGGACTCCCCAACCCCACCTCCATGGGGCTGGATCAGAGCCAGCGCCTGCCTACAGGGCAAGGGCCCGGTGTCCCAACCCCCCAATTTGCTCCAGTGCCCAGGGTCCCCCAGCCCAGTCTGGGGGAGTGGAATCCGGGGTACTTACCTTGAGATGGGCAGCGCCCCCCAGCCCGCTCCACCGAGGTGGCTCTCAGTCCCCTGCAGCTGGCTCGGGGCTCTGTCCGTGGGGAGCCTGGGGGGAGGAAGAGGAGGAGAACGTGAGAGGAAGCAGGAAGGATACAGTGGGAAAGCCGGGGGGGGGGGGGAAGGGGGAGAGGGGAATAGGGGCTGAGACAAAAGGCCCACCCCCTTTTTCCATCCCACTGCTTTACCTAGCACTGAAATGCAGCCACCTCTGGGGGAGAGCGCAGCAGCTAGCCACGGCCCCAGCAACGCTGCCCAGCAGGCTGCGCCAGGATGTTAAGGAGAAAAACATCCAAGGGGAAATGGGGCACGGGTTGGGGAAATTGGGGTTCCTAAGGGAAAAGGAAATGAGCCCCCCAGCTGCCCCATTCTTTGCAGCACGGTTGCCACCCTGCCCCCTCCCTGCAGCACGGCACCCCCGACTGAGCCCCCGCCCGAGCCCCCACAGCACAGAGCCCCCAGCTCCACTCCCTGCAGGTCTCCCATCCGTGTCGTGACCTGCATACCGTGAGACGCCAGGGCACCTGGGCTCTCACCCCAAGGCGGGCATGGGACATGCCAGGGCCCCAGAACCCTGGTCTGGACCCCAGGGGGCAGGCACACAGCCCGCTGGATTCAGCACCCCCCCCTTCCAGTTGCTGGGCGAGCCAGAGTGCCAGCGTGCTGTTGCTTAGACAACTAGGGGTTGCCAGGCAGCCACTCCTCATCTGTCTTAAAGGGCCCGAGGCTTGGAAAGCAGCAAACCCCATCACAGGGTGCCCGCCAGATGCCCCTTCCTTACAGCATGAGGCATGTGCCCAGACCACCCCACCCCACCCCCGGCACCTATCAGCCAGCTGCTAGAGGAAGAAAGCAGGATCTAGGGTGTCCGAGTCCCTGTCTGGTTTACAAAGGTCACATGGGGATGCCACATAGGAGTGGCTCGCCCAGTGCTGTGATGCAGCCACTTCTGGGGTGGGGCAGCTGGGGAACAGCCACCCAGTGTCCTGCCCTTTACCCCACAGAGCTGGGGGTGGATTTACGTCAGCAGCGCAGGACGAGCACGTTTTCGTGCCCTGGTGCAGCCCAGCCTCTCTTTGTTCTACACTGCGGTTTTGGGACAGCAATGTGCACAGAGGGGAAACACGGGGAAGGATCGAAGTCCGAGATTGCTCTACCTCTGTCTGTGTAGGGAACCAGCCGCGCACCACACCACAGACAAATACCAATAAAGCTGCACGGTGAAACGAGCCAACACCGCTCCCATGTGAGACCTCAACCCCCACCCCCACCCTCCTAGCCGGCGCCACCCCAGCAAGGACCTCAAGTCTGCAGCGAAGGAATGGGCATGCGAGACAGGGATAGAACCCAGGAGTCCTGACTCCAGCCCACCCGCTCCTCTAACCCTCTAGACCCCACTCCCTTCCCAGAGCTGGGGATAGAGCCCAGGAGTCCTGGCTCCCAGCGCCTCCCTGCTCTAACCACTAGACCCCACTCCCCTTCCAAAGCTGGGAAAAGAACCCAGGAGTCAGGCTCCCAGCCCCCCCGCCTTCTAACTCACTCCCATAGGTGACCTCGAGCACTCCCAGGTAGCTCAGCTGACTCCCCCGTGCACCGGCACTAATGTGGCATTTACACAAGCGCTGGCCGTGCGCAGACCTGACGTCAGGGGGATGGACGGGAGCCAACAACATGGCATTTGGCACCATTCCGCACAGCGAGGCCAGTCAGGATCCCGGCCATGCCAACCCCTGCACCCCAATCCGGCCCCAGGCCAGGGGACCGGCTGGCTCAGGGGGGTGGGGAATGGGGCCCTTTGCCCTCTACTGGGCGCTGGCCTCGCTCCCATCCCTGCCCCAGCCAGTCCCCCCGCCCTGGGGATGGTTCTGCTCCACCGACTCCGTTGCAGCCAGCCGCCAGCCGGCTCCGTCGCCAGACAATGGTTCATTAGCAGCCAGCGTGGCCCAGACCGCTGGGCCCCGCATGGGGATTGCGCCCAGAAGGGGCACAGAGCCAGCTGGGAGACGGGCATGCAGCCAGGCTCGGATCAACGGCCCGACACAGGCCCTTTCGGAGACAGGGCCGGGTCCATGCCCAGACCCAGCACCCGCCCAGCTAATGGGAGCCCACGGGGTGCATGGGGGGGGAGTCCCGGGACCCTCAGCTGGAGATGGGAAGTCCCGGCAGTGCTGTACTACCCCGGGGGTTTGTCCCCTTTGCTGGGGAAGGGGAGGGAGATCCCGTGCTCGGAGGGTGAGACCGGGGGGTGGGGAGGGCGCAGTGCAGGCATGGGGTGGAATGTGGGGGACGGAGGGAAGCTGGGCAAGCCACTCCCCTGCTCAGTGCCTCAGTTTCCCCTGAGAGGTAACTCTCCTTCTCTTGCGTAAAGCGCCGAGCTCTCCAGCTGCTTTATAAAGGGCTATGGTGCTGCAACATCGGGGGTCCCGTCAGCTCCCGACCCGGCCCCGTGGTTTCACCCCTTTTTGTTCGGCTTTAATCTCCAGCCACCGGTTCTCGGCTGGAACCACAAGCCTCCCATTTCCTCCCCGCACCCTGACCATCGCTGCTCCGTCCTCGCTGTGACGGCTCACTACCGGGCCTCTTCTCCCGTCCCGCGATCATGTTGGGGTCTCTCCTCCGCCCCTGTCAACCAGCACCCCCCAGGACCAGGCGCAGCGCTGGCCTCACCCCGCCGCACACTGCGGGAAAAGTCACCCAGAAAGCGCTGGCGAAAAGCAGAGGCCAGTGGAAACTCGGCTGCAAAAATCTCGGCACCACAAACCGACCCGATGGGCCGAAAAACCACCCCACTGCATGCTGGGACTGACAGCAATGGGATAGTCCAAGCTTCATCCGTCCTCGCTCTAACCACCAGACCTCACTCACGGCCAGCCAGAACCCAGGAGTCTTGACTCCCACCTCCCCACCTTCGCACTAGATCCCATTCCCCCTCTCAGAGCTGGGGAGAGAACCCAGGAGTCCGGGGAGGGAGGGATAACTCAGTGGTTTGAGCATTGGCCTGATAAACCCAGGGTTGAGAGTCCAATCCTTGAGGGGGCCACTTAGGGATCTGGGGCAAAATCAGTACTCGGTCCTGCTAGTGAAGGCAGGGGCTGGACTTGATGACCTTTCAAGGTCCCTTCCAGTTCTAGAAGACAGGATATCTCCATTAATTAATTATTAATTCCCAGCCCCGCCTTACTCTAACCACTAGACGCCACTCCCCTCCCAGAGCTGGGGACAGAACCCAGGAGTCCCAATGAGCTCATGAGACCAGCTTGGCCTGTCAGTCACCAGGAGGGAGACGCTGAAACTGGGTAGTGTTGGCATCCAGCAGCGTCGGTGGATGAAACTGGGTCAGGAAGGAATAAAAACCGTCCATTTGGAGAGTCGCTTTGTTTCTGGCCTCAGGAACTTCCAGTGGCAGTGAGTTCCACAGGCTGCTGCATAACAAGAGGCTTCTATTGGAACATCCGGCACTGCCCCGTGCTGGGCGGGTGGGACTTGGCCCAAGATGCACCCAGCTCTGGGGGGGGGAGTGGGGTCTAGTGGGTCAGAACCAGGGGTGCCTGGACTGCAACTCTAGTAGCCCAGCACCCCAAAAGCTGGGCGAGCATCTCCCCTGCTGCCTAGAGACCCGACAGCCAGACACCGCCACGCTTCCTGGACCTGCGCTGCCTGTCCAGCCCGAGAGAACAGGGGTAGCCGGCTGAGGGGCCCAGGGGCTGAGTGAGGGGGGCGGGCACGGAGCGGGTGAGATACCAGCTAGATGTGCGGTCTGACCCAGGGGAGCAGGAGACCAGCCAGAGGGGCCCAAAGGGCCGATCCGGCCCTCCAAGGGGCATGGGGGCAGGGCTGGCATGTGGAGCCCCAGGGGGCAGGGCCGAACGCTGAGCACACGGGGTTCAAGGAGCACCCCAGCTCATTACCCTTCCCCTGGGGGGGGGGGCCGGCGTGCCCACCCCCACATACTCCCATTGGGGGAGGGAACGATCCCCGTGGAGGACGGGCTGGGAAGAGCAGGGGGCAGGAGGTACCCCGAGGCTGTACAGAGGAGAGGGCAGGGTGGGGCACTCCCCACAGGGGGCAGGCTGGGGGGTACCCAGAGGAGGCAGAGCGCTCTCCATGGGGGGGGGCAGGTCATACCCCAGGGGTGCACAGAGGAGGGGGAGGGGGTGCTCCCTGTGGGGGGACAGGCTAGTGGGAGCAGGGGCAGGAGGTACCCTGGGGGTGCACGGGGGAGGGGGCTCCCCATGAGGGGTGGGACACGGAGAGCAGGGGGCAGGGCATGAGGTACCCCGGCCATGCACAGCGGAAGGGGGGGCAGGGGTGCTCCTCATGGCTGCGGGAGGGCTACCCCGGAGGCACACAGG
>NW_023260537.1:13971-14317 GCF_013100865.1 Trachemys scripta elegans
GGGGAAGCAGGGGAAGGGGGTGCTCCCTGTGGGGAGCAGGGGTGGGAGGTACCCCAGGGGTGCACATGGGGGAGAGAATCAGGGGAAGGAGGCAGGGGGAGAGGGCACTCACCGTGGGGGCTACCCCGGAGGCACACAGGGGAGGGGTGAGCAGGAGATATCCCGGGGGTGGGCGGGGGAGGGATGAACAGGGAGCAGGGGATATCCCGGGGGCGCACAGGGGAGGGGAGGGCGGGGGGTGCACAGGGGAAGGAGCAGCAGGGGAAGGAGGTGCTCCCCTTGGGGGCGGGGCAGGGGATACCCTGGGGGTGCACAGGGGAGGGGTCGGCGGGGGGTGTACAGGGGA
>NW_023260537.1:19317-32236 GCF_013100865.1 Trachemys scripta elegans
GCGGGGGGGGGGCAACAGGGGGGCTGTACCTCACAGCTGGCGGGGCGGATATGTGTGTGGATTTTTTACCCTCTGCTCAGGCCCATAGCTCTAGCTTGCCCCTTTCCCTCTCCTCCCCCATCAACCGCCCTCCGGGGAAGCTGCCAAACATGGGGGAAACTGAGGCACACAGTGGCCTGGCAAAAAATGCTGCAGTAAATCCCTACTTTGTTGGAGCAAAGCGTGTCGGCCAGATCCACAGGCTGGGGGCTCCTCCCCAGAGACTGGCACCGTTGAGAAAGATCAGGGGGGCTGTGGGGTTCAGTGGCTGCACATGACGCTCCCAAGGTGATGCTGAGGCGCTCCTGGGGTGCACAAACCGGGGAAGCATGAGTGGGAGCAGAGAGGTTTTTTTCCCCTCTGGATCTGGCCCCAGGGAACTGGGCTGGCAAACCGGGCCCAGACCTGGTGCCCCCAATTGCCGATGAATGAGGGAGGGGGTCAGAGGTTTGAGGATTGGCCTGCTAAACCTAGGGTTGTGAGTTCAATCCTTGAGGGCCATTTAGGGATTTGGGGCAAAAATCTGTCTGGGGATTGGTCCTGCTTTGAGCAGGGGGTTGATTGATCTAGGTGATCTCCTGAGGTCCCTTCAGGTTGTGGAATCTCCACCTCTGGAGATATTTAAGAGTAGGTTAGATAAATGTCTATCAGGGATGGTCTAGACAGTATTTGGTCCTGCCATGCAGGCAGGGGGCTGGACTTGATGACCTCTCGAGGTCCCTTCCTGTCCTTGAATCTATAAACCCTGATATTCTCTGATTCTATGAGAGAAGAAACCAGGGGGAATGATTTCAGGGTTGGAAACCCTGCCTTAGGGTGAGAGACGCCAGCAGCTCCACTATTGAGCCGAACAAAGGGAAAGTTACGGGGGGGACCTGATCCCTGTCTGGGAACACTTATGTGGGGGACAAATATTTAATACCGGGCTCTTCGATCCAGCAGGGGCACCTGTAACACCCACCGACCGCTGGGATTTGAAGCTAGATGAATCCAGATGGGAAATAAGATTTTTAGCAGTGTGGGAGTAATTCCCCCTGGGGATAATTTCCCAGGGGCATCAGGGGATTCTCCATCACTGGTGGGTTTAAAATCGCCTTGGGGTGTTGCTCAAAGAGATCTGCTTGATGGACGATTTGGGGGGCCATTCCCAGGCCAGGGGGTCTGACTAGAAGATGATCCCGTCTGGCCGTGGTAGCCAGGTATCTCTCTCCTGGCCCCACGGCCCCAGCTGCCTCCAAACTGGCAACTTGATCTCACCCCATGGCTGCTGTGGACAGGAGCTACATTCCCCCCCCCCCCCAGCCCCTCATCCTGATTCCCATCACGCAGGCCCCCAGTATCCCCCGGCTTGAGGCCATGAGGGGTGGAAATGAGAGGCCAGGCCGGCCCTGGGCCAGAGAGATGGAGGAACAACAGGAAACAGCTGCAAAGCAGTTGGGCTCCAGCCCCACAGATGGGGCGGGTGGGAGTCACGAGGCAGCAGGACATGACACCAGCTGACCACGGATTAGGGTGACCAGACAGCAAATGTGACAAATTGGGACAGGGAGTGGGGGTAATAGGAGCCTATTTAAGAAAAAGACCCCAAAATCGGGACTGTCCCTATAAAATCGGGACATCTGGTCACCCTACCGCGGATAGAGACGCTTCCTCCTCCACTCAGTGCTAATAACCCCAGTGTCCCGGTGGGGCACTGTGCTGCAGGGAGGAGGATGGGGGCTCAGTAGGGGGCACTGTGCTGCAGGGAGCCGGTTGGGGACTCAGCAGGGTGCCCCATGCTGCAGGGAGTTTCACATATTCTTCACTTCTGGTACTTAATTACCGTGCAGCTGTTCCCCAGCTGCCCAACTCCAGAGCTGGCTGTACCTCAGTGCTGGGCGAGCCATCCCCATGTGGTTGTTTCCCAGCTGTCCCGCCCCAGAGCTGGCTGCATTTCCCTCCCGTCTGTCTGGGCTAGGGAAAGATCAGGGTCTGTTCTGATCTGGGCTATATCTCCACATCCCTGTCCCTGAACTATCCCGTCCCAATTGAGGCCATGTGTCTGAGTGGTCTGCAGGGCGTGTGGCTCTGTCCCCTCCCCCGGTGGGTGAGATCCTGCCCTGCAGTTTGCCAGCTCCGATCTGCATGGCCCCAGCTCCTACCCACCGCAGAGACGGCTCTGGCATCAAGAGGGCGCAGAAAACGCTATCCCTCCCCCATCCCGCCTCCCACACACAGCTCTGTCCCACATGTGCTTCTTATAAACAGTTGGCGAGAGACCCACCCCGCATCTCCCAGCCAGGCCTGCTTTTTCCAGAGCTTGACTGTGGCCAGACGCCACTTAATTTAGGGTTGGTTTGTGCACATACCGGTAGGGGCAGCTCAGTGGGGGGGCTCTGCCCGCTGTGTGTGTGTGTGTGTATGGGGGGGAGGGTCAGGACCAGCCCGATGTCCCAGCATGGCCTTAAGGGGCGCTGTGCTGCAGGGAGCAGGGCAGGGCTCTCCCCTGGCCGTCAGGGCTGGTCCTGATGCCCCAGCACGGTGCTACAGGGCAATGTTGTGAATGGAACAATAGGAATTGCACTGTGTTGAAATGCAGCTAACTCTGGGGAGGGGCAGCTGTTGACAGCTGCATAGCAACACTGCACTGACCCCCGCTGAGCCCCCCGCCTGCTCCCTGTAGCACAACACCCTCTGCTGAGCCCCCCGCCCCGTTCCCTGGAGCCCAGAGCCCCCTGCTGAGCCCCCGCCTGCTCCCTCCATCACAGCGCCCCCTGCTGACCACACATCCCGCCCTGTCCCCTGCCCCACTCCCTGTGGCCTGGCACCTCGTAGCACTGCACAGGGGCATCGAGGCCTGCAGTGATTGCCATGGGGAGGATGTTAACTGGGGAGGGGAGGTGTGGGGCACTACAGTGCTGGGGGCTGGGCAGGACAGACACACTGCCGGGCCCCCCACTGCTGGCTCCCCCTGCTGGCCCCAGGCTGCCCATGGCACCATCTCGTCCCCTAGTGCTGGGTAAGGGACTGGGAGGGCAGAAGTCTGGGCTGCAGGGCACGGCCTGGGGCTGGGGGGCACTAGCAGGGGCAGCAGAGCCCACGGCCGCAGCGGGGGAGCGCAGGAAGGGCCGACGGGGAGGGAAGGGCTGGGATGCGCAGGGAACAATGGGGAGAGGGGTTATTGTTCTGCTGGTGGCTGCTGGGAGGTGCAGTCTCTGGCCAGGTGCATGCTGGGAGATGCAGTCTCTGGCCAGGTGCATGCTGGGAGTTGTAGGCAGGTGCATGCTGGGAGATGCAGTCTCTGGCCAGGTGCATGCTGGGAGTTGTAGGCAGGTGCATGCTAGGAGATGCAGTCTCTGGCCAGGTGCATGCTGGGAGGTGTAGTCTCTGGCCAGGTGCATGCTGGGAGATGCAGTCTCTGGACTGGTGCATGCTGGGAGTTGTAGGCAGGTGCATGCTGGGAGATGCAGTCTCAGGCCAGGTGCATGCTGGGAGATGCAGTCTCTGGACTGGTGCATGCTGGGAGTTGTAGGCAGGTGCATGCTGGGAGTTGGCCAGTGTGTGCGGCCAGCGTGCGGGGCAGGAGCAGAGACTCCGGCTCCGACAGCGGGTGAGTCAGATCCGCCCCCCCCGGCTCTGTGCACCCCGCGGGAGGATCGGGGGTCGGGGTTGGTACTTGGGGGGTGATGGGATTGTGCGGGAGGAGGCTGGGGGGGGCGAGATTTGGGGCTGGACGGGGCCCTAAGGGGTGAGGATTGGGCAGGGGGCTGAGGGGAGGGAGGCTGTTTATGGGTGTTGGGGGGCTGGGTGAAGGGGCTGTGCCGGGGGCTGGGTGTTGGGGGTCTGGGAAAGGGACGGTGGGGGGCTGGACAGGGTGCAGTGGGGGGTTGGGTGAGTTGTGGCTGGGCGGAGGATGGTGAGAGGGTTGGGAGGGCGGTGGGGAGCTGGGTGAGGCGGGGGGCTGGGTGGTGGGGGGTTGGGTGAGTTGTGGCTGGGCGGAGGATGGTGAGAGGGTTGGGAGGGCGACAGTGGGGAGCTGGGTGAGGGGGGGCTGGGCGGAGGACGGTGGGGAGCTGGGTGAGTTGGGGGGCTGGGCGGAGGGCAGTGGGGGCTGAGTGAGGCGGGAGGCTGGGCGGAGGGCGGTGGGGGGCTGAGTGAGCTGGGGGCTGGCCTGGGTGCTGCCCCTCTAACCCTCACTCCATCTCTTCCAGCCCCCCCGCCATGCCGGCCCCCTGCTCTGCCTGCGACGCCAGCCCGGCTGCCCTGCGGCGCCCCAAGACGGGCCACGCCCTGTGCCGCGCCTGCTTCCTGGCGGCCTTCGAGGAGGAGACGCACCAGGCCATCGTGGCCGGGCGGCTCTTCCGGCCCGGCGAGACCGTGGCCATCGGCGCCTCGGGCGGCAAGGACTCCACGGTGCTGGCCCACCTGCTGCAGCTCCTTGACCAGCGCCACAGCTACGGCCTGCGCCTGCTGCTGCTCTCCGTGGACGAAGGCATCGCCGGCTACCGCGACGCCTCCCTGGCCGCCGTGCGCCGCCACCAACGCCGCTCCGGCCTGCCCCTGCATGTGGTCTCCTACCGCCAGCTCTACGGCTGGAGCATGGATCGCATCGCCCGCCACCTCGGCCCCCGCAACAACTGCACCTTCTGCGGCGTCTTCCGGCGCCAGGCCCTCGACCGGGGCGCCCTGCTGATGGGTGCTGACAAGATCGCCACAGGTGAGGGGGAGCCGCCGGGGTCCCTCCTGCTGGGAGGGGCAAGATGGCCACAGGGGGCGAGGGGGCAGGAGTGCCCACAGGGAGTGTGTGGCATGGGAGAGCAGGGGCCAGGATCGCCCTGGGGGCAGGTGGGGTGGGGTGTCAGCTGTACATCTCCCCAGGTGTGTGTGGGGGATTCTGTGGGATGGAGGCAGGGGGAGCTGAATTGCGGGGAGCGGGCTGTGCTGGAGAAGGGGGTGCTATGGGGTCTGCTTTGGGGGGCTCTGTATTGTGGGGAGGGGTCACCGCAGGGTCTGACCCGGGGGCCCCCTCCGGCCTGACTCCTCCGCTCTTCCCCGCAGGGCACAACGCGGACGACGTGGCTGAGACGGTGCTGATGAACTTCCTGCGGGGCGACGTGGGTCGGCTGCGCCGGGGGGCAGGAACAGGGCCAGCGGGCGGGGAGGGGGCCGTGCCCCGCTGCAAGCCCCTGCGCCACGCCTACGAGAAGGAGATCGTCCTCTACGCCTACTTCCAGGGCCTGGACTACTTCAGCACCGAGTGCGTCTACGCCCCCCAGGCCTACCGCGGCTACGCCCGCGCCCTGCTCAAGGAGCTGGAGGCCGCCCGGCCCAGCGCCGTGGCTGACCTGGGCCACTCGGGCGAGCGGCTCTCGCTGCGCTCCGACCTCCGCATGCCGGCCCGCGGCACCTGCCAGCGCTGCGGCTACGTGGCCAGCCAGCCCCTGTGCAAGGCCTGCGTCCTGCTGGAGGGGCTCGACCGCGGCCTGCCCAAGCTGGGCATCGGCAAGCACCGGCGCCTGCGGGACAAGCTGCGGGACGGGCAGCCCCTCACCCAGGAGGAGCGCAGGCGTCTGGGGGCTCCGGCCGAGGGGGAGCCGCCGGAGGAGCAGGAGTCTCGGGGGGAGCTGGGGACAGACGAGGAGCCGTGGGGCAGACGGGAGCTGAGGGGCCCACAGGACCTGGACTTCTGAAGTGGTGTGGGGTGTGCCACTGAGACCAGCCATGCTCCAGTCCACAGCCCTACTCGGGGGCCAGGGGGGAGTGGAATCCAATGGGATACAAAGGGGGAGATGGGAGCCAGGACTTCTGCGTTCTCTCCCTGGCTCTGGGAGGGGAGTGGGGTCTCGTGGTTACAGCAGAGGGGGTTGGGAGCCAGGACTCTTGGGTTCTATTTCCATGTCACTGTGTGACTAGGTAAGTCAGTTTTACCTTGCTGTGACTCAGTTGCTCCCTCCCACCCCCCTAGAATTGAGATGATGCAGCTTATATTTTGTAAACTGCTTTGAGAGCTGTTCATAAGTGCTCAGTATGAAGAAATGGCTCATGTAATCTCCTGGTACAGAAGAGAACCAAGGACATGTGAAAGAGCTGATAATAAAACTGTTTTCTGAAGAAGAAATCACGCGGTAAACAGCCTCTCTAATCTTTGGCAATCACATAACAAAAGCCAGCCAGGCCCTTAAAAACTAAAAACCCGGCTCGCAAGTTTAAACTTAGACAGGGCTGCTTGAGATATTTCGAACAAAATAGGGGTTTTTCTACCAAAAAATGTAGAAACAAACATTTGGAAACACCTGACTCCCAGTTTTTTGCAACAAGGTTGGACGTTGTTGAACTGCAAAGCTTCATTTTTTTCCCAGTTGAAACAACTTTTTGGTTAGAAATTTGAGCAAATTCACACGTTAAGGGGGCAAAGGTCCAAACTTGAGATGAGATATTTCAAAACGATTGAAAGGAAACTGCTTGAGGGATTGGAACTGAAGAAAAAGTTATTCTCATGTAAATATTAGAGAGTTTGAACTTTTCAGTCTGATTTGGGGCTGGGTAATTTTTTCCTGAAAGTCTTGGGGCAGGGGAAACCTACAGCCTTTGTGGCCTGATTACACAGCCCCAGGTTTTGCCGGGTCACAGATTGCCTGGTTCAAACCACAAGGGTCAGAGATGATGCGAAGAGTTTTACAGAAATGATTTTTAGTAAATCCACCCTGTAGCAATAAATGGCATGTAGGAACCTTTCTCTGCCATTCCCATTCTATAGCGGGGATGCAATGTTCATTTATTCTCTAGAACAGGAATTCTCAAACTGGGGGTCCCAACCCAAAAGGGGGTGGCAAGGCTATTAGAGGGGGGTTGTGAGACCTAGGGGTACCATATTTGAAGGACACTGTCAGAGGAAAAGGGGAACTGGTGCAGGGGTGGGTACAGCTTTCTGGCCACCCAGCTCCGAAGGCAGTGCTGCCGTCAGCAGCAGTCAGGGTGACAGTGCCTTACGCCTGGGAGCGGACGAGGTTTCACTTTTATTACAACTCAGCAGCAAGAAGCGCGAGTAGGGACTAGGAGGACAGTTTGCACGCCAGCGTAGCCTTTTATTTCATGTAACGTATCACACCACCGTGGGTTCAGATCTAGCGGCTACCGTTTCAAGCTTAACAGTGAAAGTCACCTGTGCTACGTGCTCTAGATGTAGAATCTCGAGGAACACAAAGACCAAGGGTAGAGACCACGCAGACATTCACAAGTACAAGGTCTAGTCTGTTTTATAGGTTTTATTAAAGTTAGTTATTCTCCAAGCCGATGGCAATTCTAGACAGACCTACGCACAAGTTACAACTATAGTTACACTCACATCCTCAGCAATAGCATTAGGTCTGATGGGTCTTATGGTTTGAGCAGAGGGATGGTTCCTGCTGGAGATTCCCATAGCGAGCTCAGTTTCCCCACTCTGGGCACCCTGGTTTTATGTGATTCTGCCTATGGCAAACTTCTGCACATGGACATGAAAGTGTCACCCCTCTTTTCCCTTGTCGGTCCCCTACAAACTTAAGGGACCCCGATTTTTATAGGTTGTGTAGGCTCTCTTTGTTCTCATTAGCATTGACGCACAGCCTGTGTCCTGTGGTTAAGGCACGTGCTGGAAACACATGTGCCTTTACAGCATTTTTAGGATTTAAAATTCATCTTCCAGTACATTTTTCTCATTACCCCTTGGCCCCTCTTTCCCCCATTATCTTAGGGAATTGGGTTTTTCTTCGCTCATTTACTTATCAGCATTTTTTAGCTCCAAGGCCTAAACTAGTTAAGCTAAAACCTTTCAGGCCTCAGCCTACAGGTCTTGCATTTCAACCCTACTGACTCAGATACTGAATACGGGATTCTTCCCTTTACATACTGATCAATCGTAGACTTCTATAGTCCTACGACTTAAGTATTGAGCATACAATGATTATATAGGCCATAACGTGTTAATCAGATCACACAATAAATGTGAACAATAATCTAAAATCATTGGCTATACCAGGCCAGAGGGAGACGAGGACAGAGCTGAAGCCAATGCAGGCTCCTACTGGCCCAGGTCCAGAGAGCAGGTAGGCACGGGGGTGGAGTGTGCCAGCGATGCCCAACAGATGCGGCTGGGTTAGTGTTGCCAACCCTCCAGGATTGGCCTGGAGTCTCCTGGAACTGGCATTCATCTCCCAGTGACCACTGAAAGCAATCTGGGAATTATAATAGGATATTTTAAGAACATGACACTGTGTCATGTTGGAAAAAAAAAATCTCCTGGAATAGCTTCAGTCCCAGTTGGCAGCCCGAGGCTGGGTGAGGGAGCTGATCTCCAGCTGGGCAGCGTAGGAAAGCCACTAGGGGATTCAGCGCCATTGATTGCAGAGATAATGCGGACATGTGTCATTTACTGCTCCTGGGAGTATGTCCAGTGATTTGCTGTCACTTCGGTTGGGGGGCGGGGTAATCACAGCCTGAAATATATTCAGAGGGGGAGCCCTGCTCTAGAATGGGATTAAAAACCAGCTGCCCTTTAGGACAGTACCAATTTCCATCTGATTCTCTAGGCCGGAGTGTCTCAGTCTTTTCCGCACGGGAGCGCACCATGGTCCTGCAGCCCCCCTCCCCACCCCCACCTCGTCTCGGATTCAGATAATAGGCCCTGAATTTAATCACCTGACAGACCCTAGCAAAGGTTGGGAAAACACGTTATGGCCTACTGTACCTCTGAGCTCCGCTCTACTCAACTGCCAGATCGGGGATGGAGGCAGAAAACCCTGAGGTAGATTCTCTTGGCCATTTGAAATGGCCATTCTGTCAAAATCAAAATGTTCAGTGTGGGGTCGGGGGAAGTGTCTAAATGACTTATTTTGACATTTTCATTTCAGGTGCTATTCCTGCCTGCTGGCCGAGTCCCTTTCGGTGACTCGGTTTCCCCTGGTCTAATATGGGCGTATTGATACTGACCTTTGTGAAGTGCTTTGAGAGCCACAGATTGAGAACACCAGCTAGAGGGGAAGGATGGCCCAGTGGTTGTTGGGCACTACTCTAGGACTTGGAAACTCAGGCAATACACTACAGACTTCCTCTATGGGCTGGGGCAAGTCACTTTAGGCATCGAGATTCCATTGAAATCAACGATGCTGCCTGAGTCTGCAGAGAGCCCACTGTAGCAGTAGGATTTTATGTTTGCATTTTATATAATGTAGAATGAAGAATAATAATGCATCATGTATTAAATGTATTGGTGTATGATTTGATTATATTCTGCCAGCCACCCTTTTTGAATAGCAGAACGGAATGGCCTAATGGGCCATTGGTAGAGCTGCATCAGCCAGCATCTGTGTCTGAAGCTGATTTTTAAGGCAGTGACAGATCTTTAGGGTCACCACTTTGTTGTAGGTTTAGCATTTTAAAATAAGTAAAAGAATGCAATGAGTGTTTTCTCCTGCGTTGCAATTTGATGTTCCTGTTCACATGCCCTGTGTAAATCAATCCTGGTTTGTGTGCGAATAAGGAATGTGTGTGTTAGAAGATAAGTGTGTGAAGGCCACCGAACCAGATGTTCTAGGGAGGAACCGAGGACAGACGCAAGGGCGATAGAAAATTACAACACACCCCTGTTGACATGTCGGAAGAGGGCAGATTGACGACTCCAAAAGTAAGACAGGCACCTATTAATGGGAGCAAGATAGCTGTGATCAAAACCAGCATGGGGTAACTCCCTGGGAGACTTAATTAAAAATAAGAAAAACAATTTAAGAAAACAAGCACTCATCAAACAACAATTGATTACAGCATGATGGTGCAAAACTCATTGGCCCCAATGAAGGAAAATCTCTATATAAACAGGGGGCCTTGCCATGAAACTTTGGGTTCGTCCTGCCAAGACTTCCCTGGGTTCGATGGAACCCGGCTCCTCCCTACCCGTGATCAACCTAGCTGGCCACTAGATTGATCCCGACTCTGGACTGGTAACTATAACATCAACTGGCAGGATAGCGTGTGTGTGGTGTGATTGAATGCCTATGCTAATCGTTGTATTTCCAATACACGTGGCGTATTGCCTTTCCCCCCAAAAAAGATCCTATGTGCTTCTTATAAGCATAACATTTTTGGTGGAGAATTGCGAAAAGGGAAAGACATGCAGCATGATTATTGAAAATATTGCTAAAAGCTGCACCATATGTATAAAGTGATCAATCATTCAGGTGTGCACACCCCCGGTCATAAAGATACCGGGCAATAGGGGGAGGATTAGCATCTTTGCTCCGACCCGTCCGTCAGGGAAAACTATACAGATAAGATATATGTGTAAACTGTTTGTACAAACTGTCTAGGTACAGGTCTGGCCCATCTTACGCGGGGATTCCGTTCCGCGGTTAGCGCGTAAAGCGAAAACCGCGTATAGCCAAAACCCCACTGAGTTCAATGGCAGGCGAAATCGCCCACACTACAGGTATAGTATTAAAATTGTTGTTTTTCTCTTGCTTTTTTTGTTTTTGCCGACCGCGTAAAGTTGAAATCGCACATGTTAAATGCGCGTAAGATGCAACAAACCTGTACATGCACCCCCCGTCGTAGAGGTACCGGGCCCTAAGGCCTGTTTGTCATGGAAAAATTGCATAGGTGAATATACCCTCAGTCGTAGCAGGATTGAGCCCAAAAGGTAGAGGGCTTCGGGTTCATACTTGGGACAATACTTGGAAGGGTGATATCTGGGCTGATGGAAAATAAGCAAGTGATTTAAGGAAAGAGAGTGAGACGTTAACTCTGCAGAGGCTGGAGGGAAATAAGCAGTTGAACGTTGTAAAAATGTTTTTTAAAAAAAGTGTTATAGAAAGCGAATTCTTGGTTTCCTTGCAGCCATTCTGAAGGGAAAATGGGCCTCTTTCCAAAGGAATGTATGTAAAGAAGCCAGGCAAAGAGACAGTCTGATTGAAATCATCTGACTATGAACAATTTAGTCCGATTCGCTAAAAGAACGTAAAGGGGTTTCTATTGGAACTTAACTGCCCCCAAATGTATACAAATGTAATCTGTGAACAGCTGTGTAAAAATTAAAGCAGTGTAAGGGATGTTAAGCAAAAGAGTATGTATGTATGTGTGTATAAATATATTGTGTAACTATGTGGAGTGTTTAGGAGCTAAACCAACACTCCTGGTTTGTAAAACTCTTGTTTTGTAGGTTTAAAATGAACTGGTTTGGTTTGGTTTTGAAATAATACCACTCAAATCCATTTGAATCTTTCATTCAAAGTTGCACAACTGAGAAACACTTTTTGACAGACACAGGTAACTAGTGTTGTTTGGCTTTGGGATTTAGCATTTAACCCTTAAGGTACCTCAATGCTTTATAATGTTCACTATCTTCTCAAAGACCAAAGTCGTGGCTGCAGCAGGGCAGTCCAACCCAGAAGAATGGGAAGAAATTCCGGATTTGTTTTGTGGTAACAAAATAGCAAATAAAAACACTAGGAAAATAATAAAAAGGTTAAAATAAGACAGTGCCCCTCTGGAGCAACAGCAGGGGTGAGGTGCACAAAATAAAAAAGGCAACATTAAAACCACTGAGCCTTAAGGTGGCTCTGAGTAATCAGACTGTCACTTTGATAAGGATACATAAAAACTCTAAGCACAAAAGAA
The DNA here is from genome assembly GCF_013100865.1 of Trachemys scripta elegans. Lineage (NCBI taxonomy): Eukaryota > Metazoa > Chordata > Testudines > Emydidae > Trachemys > Trachemys scripta. The sequence goes on from NW_023260537.1 coordinate 30,982, forward strand.
ACAGTTCCACCTTATCTACAAATTGATATGGCTAATGTTATAGAAGTTAAACTATGAAGGGAATGTGCATTCTCCCCAGGCCGTGTGCAGTGTATATTGTAGAAGGGATACAAGAAATGCAAACAAAATATGCCACTTAAAATCCTATTAGGTCTCCAAAGGGAGCCACCATAGGTTGTGTTTTCTTTTTCAGATCGCTGGGTGTTTTGGAAGCAGGAGTTGAAAGTGGAAAGAAATCAAAACTCTGGTGGAAGTTGATTGTGTCCCTTTTAAAACAAAGTCTCTGAGCTGCTTGGCTTTGGACCCAAAAGCAAGCCAGAAAGTGTCTGAGTTAATGCAAATCACCTGACTGATAGAGGAAGGAGAGAACTGCCCATAAATGGCAGCACAAAGGAGCCGCAGATAAAGGACAGACCTGGTCAGCAAACAAACTACCTGAAACCAAAAGGCTCAAATTATGACCCTCCAGAGAAAGGTGGAAAAAGGAGTCAAACCTAAACAAAAAAATAAAAAATAAAACAGGTTAACCCTAAGTAGAAAAAAATATTCTTTTTGTATTTGTGTGCAGTGCTAAAGTCTAAAGATAGGTACAAAAGGGGTCTGCTTATATACGACACCCCTACCTTTCAATTCACCTATACCCCAAGGCTGTAATTAAATTAAAAAGCCTATGCAAAAATTTCAAGAGGGCATTGAACACACTGGCCTCAAAAACAAATTGTCTAAATAAAAGGCCTGGTATAACAAAATACTTTTAATACATTTGATGTTAATATTAAACGTTGGAATAAATGTAAAGTTAATAAGTACTGCTAAAAGGATTCAATTTCCTTAGCCCACACATTTATAAATATGCTGAAATCACTCACCCATTGTGGAAACTGCTAAAGAAAAAGACAGAATGGGAATGGGGAAAAGAGCAGGACTCCGTGTTAACCCTGCTAAAACACAAGGCTCTCCCAACCCTAGGGTTACCATATTTCCACAAGCAAAAAAGAGGACACTGGGAGGGGGGAGGAGCCCCGCCCCTGCCCCACCCCCATCCACTCCCTCCCACTTCCCACCCCCTGATTGCCCCCCTCAGAACCCCCCACGCTCCTTGTCCCCTGACTGCCCCCTCCTGAGAACACCCTACGAGCCTACCTGTCCCCTGACTGCCCCGACTCTTATCCACACCTAGGGTTACCATATTTAAAAAATAAAAAAAGAGGACACTCCACGGGGCCCTGGCCCCACCCCTTTCCCGCCCCCGCCC
>NW_023260537.1:32319-32742 GCF_013100865.1 Trachemys scripta elegans
GGGTCCGGAGGCACGGGGGCTGCCTGAAGCCGGTAGCACTGGCTCGGGCAGCTTGGCTCTTAAACAGAGCCGAAGAGTCAGGGGAGGAGCAGAGCAGCCGGAGCCCTGGAGGGGAAGTGCCCGGCCGGGGGGCGCAGGGTCCGGAGGCATAGGGGCTGCCCGAAGCCCGAGCGCTACCAGCTTCACAGTTTGCCGGGCAGCCTCCAGACCCTGCGCCCCCAGCTGGGCGCTTCCCCTCCTGGGCTCCGGCTGCGCCGGCCGGGGGCGGAGGGTCTGGAGGCTGCCCGGCAAACCATGAAGCCGGTAGTGCTTGGGCAGCCCTTTTCGCGTGGCTGGGAGGGAGGAGGGGGAGTTAGGACGGGGACTTTGGGGAATGGGCGGGGTTGGGGCAGGGAAGGGGTGGAGTTTGGGCGGGGGCGGGAA
>NW_023260537.1:32782-45633 GCF_013100865.1 Trachemys scripta elegans
GGGGGCTGCCCGAAGCCGGTAGCACTGGCTCAGGCAGCTTGGCTCTTAAACAGAGCCAAAGTCTGAGTCAGGGGAGGAGCAGAGCAACCGCGGGAGAGGAAGTGCCCGTCCGGTATTTTTCCCAGACATGTTCGGCTTTTTGGCAATTCCCCCTGGACGGGAATTTGATTGCCGAAAAGCCGGACATTTCCGGGAAAAAACGGACGTATGGTAACCCTAGCCAACCCCAGCCCTGCGTTTCCCTGATGAATCACAGCCTTGTGTTATTTGTTTGGCAGCTAATAACATGGCCTTGGCTGCCACACTATTAAAAAACAATGAAAAGGAGAAACTAGTGCCAGTAGCATATGACTCTAGAAAATTACAAGGAGCAGAAATAAATGTTGATCCCTGTGAATGTGAGTGTCTAGCAGCCATCTGGGCAGTACAATCTTTTGAGCCTCTCACAGGTACAGCCCCGATTACTATCCAAAGCACCCACACTCCTCTCAAGTACATTTGATCAGGGAGACTGATGGGAGGTAAAGTCTCAAACACCCGAATGGCCCAATGGACGCTGACTTTAGTTAACAGAGGGGTGATCACAGAAACAGTGTCCAAGCCGGACATGCTAACACATGCCCTGATTGAGAAAGGGAACCGACATGAGTGTCCAGAGGTCATTCTGGAGCAAAAAATTGCCGTGGTAGAGGCACCCCCACTGGAAGAATTAGATACCGTGGGTCAAGAAAAGCACGTCTGGTTTACTGACGGGAGTGCAATGGTAGTAAAAGGGAAAAAATGTGTAAAATATGCTGCCATTCACTTAGAAGAGGAAGTCATTCAGGGATGTCTACACCGTGGATCAGCTCAGAGGGCCGAGCTCCACGCAATTTATCAAGTTTTAAGGCAATATGAAAATTCCCCATGACCCGCGTATATTTATGCTGACGGTGATTTTTGTGTGAACGGGATACAGTTTTGGATACATGATTGGTATAGGAACAGGTGGAAAGCAGCGGATGGAAAGGATCTTGCATATTCAGAGGAATGGAAATGGATTTACCAGTGGGTAACAAAGAGCCCTGAACAGGTAAAAGTGCAACATGTAAAGACACACAGTAAAGGAACGGGTATGGAATAATCAAGTAGATCAGGCCTGCACAACAGGCGGCCCGCGGGGGTTGAGTAGATGGGCTCACTGTGCGGCCCGCGGGGGAGCGAGTAGGCAAGCGGGGGGTAAGGGGGGGGGCTGAGTAGGGGGGCAGGCGGGCAGTGGCGGGGAATGAGTAGGTGAGCCGGGCCGGTGGAGGGCTGAGGAGGCGAGAGGGTGACAGTAGCAGGGGGAGCAGGTGAGCTGGTGGCGGGGGAGGGAGGGCTGAGGAGGCGAGTGGGTGGGCAGTGGCGGGGGGGCAGGTGAGCCGGCGAGCTGGAGGGGTGGGGGGCTGAGGAGGCAAGTGGGTGGGCAATGGCGGGGGGTAAGTAGGCGAGACAGCAGGCGTGGGGGGCTGAGGAGGCGAGCAGGCGGGCAGTGGCGGGGGGGCAGGTGAGCCGGTGAGCCGGAGGGGTGGGGGGCTGAGGAGGCGAGTGAGCAGGCAGTGGCGGGGGATGAGTAGGCGAGCCGGGGGAGGGGGGCTGAGGAGGCAAGTGGTGAGTCGGTGGCTGACCTGTTCTACTGATCTGGTCTGGCTCCCATCCCCTCTCCCAGGGCCGGCTCCAGGCACCAGCAAAACAATCAAGTGCTTGGGGCGGCACATTTCTAGGGGCGACATTCTGGCGCTGGCCATCATAGGTGCTGACTCCAGGGCATGGGAAAAAAGGGCCCCTGCCGCCCCAGCTCGCCTCTGCCTGCTCCCCTGAGCGCGCCGCCACCGCTCCGCTTCTCCCCCTCCCTCCCAGGCTTGCCGCGCACGACAGGCTGGGAGGGAGGAGAAGCCAAGTGGTGGGGCGCTTGGGGGAGGCGGTGGAGGTGAGCTGGAGCGGGGAGTGGTTCCTCTACCCCCGTTACTTCCTGCACCCCCCCACCCTAGCTCATCTCCACTCCACCTGCTCCCCATGAACGCGCCGCCGCTCCGCTTCTCCCCCCTCCCTCCCTCCCAGGCTTGACACATGCGAAACCGTTATTTCGTGCAGCAAGGCTGGGAGGGAGGAGAAGCCGAGCGGCGGGCACTTGGGGGAGGCGGTGGTGGTGGAGCGGAGGTGAGCTGGAGCAGGGAGCGATTCCTCTACCCCCCGTTACTTCCTGCGCCCCCCCACCCTAGCTCACCTCTGCTCCGCCTGCTCCCCTGAGCACACCACTGCTCTGCTTCTCCCCCCTCCCTCGCCTGAGAGGGAGGGGGGGAGAAGCGGAGCGGCGGCACACCCGGGGGAGCAGGCAGAGTGGAGGTGAGCTAAGGCAGGAGGTCATGGGGGGGCCGCAGGAAGCAATGTGGGGGGAGAAATGCGGCACGCCGGGGGAGGAGGCGGTGCTGGGGATTTGGGGAAGGGGTTTGGAAGGGGTGGAGTTGGGGTGGGGCTGGGGGAAGAGGGGCACGAAAAAGAAAGGGGAGGCGGGCAAAGAGTTGCAGCTGTCTGGAGGTGCCTGCCTTCCATGCCTTCCTCATTCACACCTCATTTATTCAACAGGGCAATTGATTACAAAGTGGGGGGAAGATCTTATTCTACTTCTAGCAAAAAGACATTTTTCTTTTACCTTAATTATACTACCTTAGGGGCCCGCTATAACATATTACCGAGGTTCAATACTGCTGTTTCGGTGGGGTGGCGCTGGGGAAGGAGGGTTTGTTTCCACGGGGCAGGTGGTGCGGGGTGTGTGTGTGTTTCGGTGGCGCTGGGGTGGTTGTTTCCATGGGGCGGGTGGCGCTGGGGGAGGGTGTTGTGTTTCAGGGAGGCTGGGTGGTGCTGGGGGGTGGTGGCGGCGCTCGGGGGGTTTCGGCCCTCAGCTGTTTTCTTTGGAGTAATATGGCCCTCGTCACTTTACGAGTTGTGCAGGCCTGATGTAGATACAATAGCCCAACAGCACGACATAGCAGTTGTAACCAGAGGTCAGAAAAGGAACGTCTGTGCTGACACATCTGAGCCAACAGATGGCACTACAGACTGCCCTAATCGAGTTCTGGGAAAACGGAAAGACAGGAGTTACTTAATGTAGCCCATCAGTTTATGCATGAAGGAATGGAAGGGACTTTAAGAAGGCTAAAGCAAGTAGAATGGGAGTGTATGGAAGATGGTGTTAAAACATGGGTGTGAAATTGTGTGCGGTGCGCTCAGGACAAGGCTCGTCCTCTGCACTGGCAACCCATGATGCACCAATGAAGGCTTGGGCCATGGCCCAGGGTTCAAATTGATTTTATTAACAAATTGCCAAGGAGGAAGGAAGGATTCCAGTATTTATTGGTAATAATTGATTCCTTTTCAGGATGGGTGGAGGCATTTCCCACTAAAAATAACAGCACCAGGGTGGTAGCCCAAAAGTTCTTTCATGAGGTAGTGTGGAAATATGGCACCCCCTGAAATAATAAATTCTGACAGTGGGGGAGCCTTTGTAGGAGAAATCTTTACAACAATGATACAAGCCTTGGGAATTAAACAAAAGCACCATATACCATACTGGTCTCAGGCCAAGGAGAGCGCATGAGTCGCATTATTAAGAAAGCGCTCCGGAAGGTAGTAAATCACACAGGGAAAGACGGGCCGGATAAACTGCCTCTGATTTTGGCTGCCATCCACAGCAGTAATAGACTAAGGACAAAAATTTAACCCTTTCAAATTCTGTTTGGACATCCAATGTGCCTAATAATTGATCCTAGTTACCTGGTACAGGGTCAAGAAGAGAGCTCAAATATAACCCAGCATGATTATTTTCAATGGCTCAAACAGTTACAAGAAGATAAAACCACCCTCCACTATGGGGTTAATCAGGCCTTTGAACACATGAACAACAAAATTCAGAACCAAAGGCCCACAAAGGCAGCCCTGTGGGAAACAAGGGACCAAGTCATGTATCTTAAAATGGGAAAAAGGGGCCACTCACTGGAATCAAAATGGATAGACCCTTACTCCACAGTGGACCTCCTTAGCCCACTGGTACACCGGATTGAAAAAATGGAAAACGAAAATGGGTCCATTTTTCACGAATTAAACTGTTTACATAAATAATGTCTGAATTCTTTACAGAAAAGGACTTCCCAGAACCTGAGCACAAGGCGCTGCTTAACCACCACAATTTTAATCCACAGAAAATGAGACTCCAGTGCAAGGTTTGGCTTTACCTGCTTCCGGGAACTTTCAGTGCCCAAATAATTAGAGGAATCATAGAAGATTAGGGTTGGAAGGGACCTCAAGAGGTCATCTAGTCCAACCCCCTGCTCAAAGCAGGACCAACCTCAACTAAATCATCCCAGCCAGGGCTTTGCCAAGCCGGGCCTTAAAAACCTCTAAGGAAGGAGATTCCATCATCTCCCTAGGTAACCCATTCCAGTGCTTCACCACCCTCCTAGTGAAATAGTGTTTCCTAATATCCAACCTAAACCTCCCCCGCTGCAACTTGAGACCATTGCTCCTTGTTCTGTCATCTGTCACCACTGAACAGCCGAGTTCCATCCTCTTCGGAACCCCCCTTCAGGTAGTTGAAGGCTGCTATCAAATCCCCCCTCACTCTTCTCTTCTGCTGTCTAAATAAGCCCAGTTCCCTCAGTCTCTCCTCGTAAGTCATGTGTCCCAGCCCCCTGATCATTTTCGTTGCCCTCCGTTGGACTCTCTCCAATTTGTCCACATCCTTTCTGTAGTGGGGGGCCCAAAACTGGACACAATACTCCAGATGTGGCCTCACCGGTGCCGAATAGAGGGGAATGATCACGTCCCTCGATCTGCTGGCAATGCTCCTACTAATACAGCCCAATATGCCGTTGGCCTTCTTGGCAACAAGGGCACACTGCTGACTCATATCCAGCTTCTCGTCCACTGTAATCCCCAGGTCCTTTTCTGCAGAACTGCTGCTTAGCTAGTCAGTCCCCAGCCTGCAGGGCCGTTCCTACCCATACGCAAAGTACGCAGCTGCGTAGGGCACCAGAAAATGTGGGGCACCAAAGTTCCTGGTGCCCTACACAGCTGTGTGCTGTTCCAGGCCCCGCTCTGCCTCTTCCCCATGGCCCCCGCCCCTGTTGTGCCCCAGCCCCGCCTCTTCCCACCCCTGCTCCGCCCCAGCCCCACTCCACCCTTTCCCCAAAGCCTCCGCCCCGCCTCTTCCCACCCCCGCTCTGCCCCACTCCCATTCCCCTGAGGACTGCAGCAGGGGTCAGGCACCCTGCACTCACCATCAGCAGGAAGTGGAGCGACCCGGCCCCAACCTACTCCACTCCGCTGGTTCGTGCTGGGGGGCGATTCCCCCCCTTGCCCCCGAAGCCTGCTCCTGCCCCACCCCCGCAGAGGCCTGGGGCCAGCCCCCCACCGGAGGCCTTCACCTCCCCCTGCAGGGGGGCTGCATAGGGCACCAAAATGGCTAGGGATGGCCCTGCCAGCCTGTAGCAGTGCATGGGATTCTTCCGTCCTCAGTGCAGGACTCTGCATTTGTCCTCGTGGAACCTCATCAGGTTTCTTTTGGCCCAATCCTCCAATTTGTCTAGGTCACTCTGGACCCTATCCCTACCCTCCAGCGTATCTACCTCTCCCCCCAGCTTACTGTCATCTGCGAATTTGCTGAGGGTGGAATCCATCCAATCATCCAGATCATTACTAAAGATGTTGAACAAAACCAGCCCCAGGACCAAGCCCTGGGGCACTCCGCTTGATACCGGCTGCTAACTAGACATCGACTGAAGTCCCCCATTAGAAATAGGGACTGTGTTCTGGAAACTTCAGTTAGTTGTCCGAAGAAAGCCTCGTCTATGTCATCCTCCTAGTCCGGTGGTCTATAGCACACGCCCACCACGACATCACCCCTGTTGCTCTCACTTCTAAACTTAACCCAAACACTCTTAACAGGCTTTCCTCCAGTTTCATACCGGAGCTCTGAGCAATCATATCGCTCTCTTACATACAGTGCAACTCCTCCACCTTTCCTCCCCTGCCTGCCCTTCCTGACCAGTTTATACCCACCCATGACAGAAGAAGCAGCCCTCCTCATAAGCTATTATCTAAGAATGAATTCACTCCCCGCCAGCCAATCATGGATTCCTACCCGTGATCCAGTACTCCTCATGGAATGGTATAATAAAAACACCAGCCAACTCTTAAGACCCTTAGGAAATACCAATGTATATGCCTGGGAAGGGGAAGTGGGGCTTAAAGTGTACCTTATAAACACCACAGAAATACCAAACCACTGGAAAATAGGGATTAAAATAGAAGTTCCCTATGGGGATACCACCTGGAGTTCCAGCTACACACAATTACCATATCAGTGGGATGAGCCTGTTAAGACAGGAACAATTCTAACAGTTACTGTGGGTTATTGTCCAATACCCCATGGTGAATTGAACCTATGGTTCCTGGACACATACACCTGAACCTGTACCAGGGAATATGCATTCAAAAGAGGTCCCCCAATTAAAATAAAGAAACCAAAATTGTTTGTGACTCAAAGTAATCCATTAAAAGTCTTGTTAAATCCATTATTTGTAAAAATAAAAATTGGTATGAATTGGACTCAGCTGAACGTGTCTAAATTGGAACCCAAATGTTCACCCTACTCCCTTCCCATTATAACGGCCTAAATAAAAACACATCAACGTCCCTATGGCCGAGCAAAATGATTCATAGATTCTAGGACTGGAAGGGACCTTGAGAGGTCATCGAGTCCAGTCCCCTGCCCTCATGGCAGAACCAAATACTGTCTAGACCATCCCTGATAGACATTTATCGAAACTACTCTTAAATATCTCCAGAGGTGGAGATTCCACAACCTCCCTAGGCAATTTATTCCAGTGTTTAACCACCCTGACAGTTAGGAACTTTTTCCTAATGTCCAACCTAGACCTCCCTTGCTGCAGTTTAAGCCCATTGCTTCTTGTTCTAGCCTTAGAGGCTAAGGTGAACAAGTTTTCTCCCTCCTCCTTATGACACCCTTTTAGATTCCTGAAAACTGCTATCATGTCCTCTCTTAGTCTTCTCTTTTCAAAACTAAACAAACCCAATTCTTTCAGCCTTCCTTCATAGGTCATGTTCTCAAGACCTTTAATCATTCTTGTTGCTCTTCTCTGGATCCTCTCCAATTTCTCCACATCTTTCTTGAAATGCAGTGCCCAGAACTGGACACAATACTCCAGTTGAGGCCTAACCAGAGCAGAGTAGAGCGGAAGAATGACTTCTCGTGTCTTGCTCACAACACACCTGTTAATGCATCCCAGAATCATGTTTGCTTTTTTTGCAACAGCATCACACTGTTGACTCATATTTAGCTTGTGGTCCACTATAACCCCTAGATCCCTTTCTGCCGTACTCCTTCCTAGACAGTCTCTTCCCATTCTGTATGTGTGAAACTGATTGTTCCTTCCTAAGTGGAGCACTTTGCATTTGTCTTTGTTAAACTTCATCCTGTTTACCTCAGACCATTTCTCCAATTTGTCCAGATCATTTTGAATTATGACCCTGTCCTCCAAAGCAGTTGCAATCCCTCCCAGTTTGGTATCATCTGCAAACTTATTAAGCGTACTTTCTATGCCACTATCTAAGTCATTAATGAAGATATTGAACAGAGCCGATACCAAAACATACCCATGCAGAACCCCACTTGTTATGCCTTTCCAGCAGGATTGGGAACCATTAATAACAACTCTCTGAGTACGGGTATCCAGCCAGTTATGCACCCACCTTATAGTAGTCCCATCTAAACTGTATTTGCCTAGTTTATCAATAAGAATATCATTCAAGACCGTATCAAATGCCTTACTAAAGTCTAGGTATACCACATCCACAGCTTCTTCCTTATCCACAAGACTCGTTATCCTATCAAAGAAAGCTATCAGATTGGTTTGACACAATTTGTTCTTTACAAATCCATGCTGGCTGTTCCCTATCACCTTACCACCTTCCAAGTGTTTGCAGATGATTTCCTTAATTACTTGCTCCATTATCTTCCCTGGCACAGAAGTTAAACTAACTGGTCTTTAGTTTCCTGGGTTGTTTTTATTTCCCTTTTTATAGATGGGCACTATGTTTGCCCTTTTCCAGTCTTCTGGCATCTCTCCCATCTCCCATGATTTTCCAAAGATAATAGCTAGAGGCTCAGATACCTCCTCTATTAGCTCCTTGAGTATTCTAGGATGCATTTCATCAGGCCCTGGTGACTTGCAGGCATCCAACTTTTCTAAGTGATTTTTAACTTGTTCTTTTTTTATTTTATCCGCTAAACCTACCCCCTTCCCATTAGCATCCACTATGTTAGGCATTCCTTCAGACTTCTTGGTGAAGACCGAAACAAAGAAGTCATTAAGCATCTCTGCCATTTCCAAGTTTCCTGTTACTGTTTCTCCCTCTTCACTGAGCAGTGGGCCTACCTCGTCTTTGGTCTTCCTCTTGCTTCTAATGTATTGATAAAAAGTCTTCTTGTTTCCCTTTATTCCTGTAGCTAGTCTGAGCTCATTTTGTGCCTTTGCTTTCTAATCTTGACCCTGCATTCCTGTGTTGTTTGCCTATATTCATCCTTTGTAATCTGTCCTAGTTTCCATTTTTTATATGACTCCTTTTTATTTTTTAGATCATGCAAGATCTCGTGGTTAAGCCAAGGTGGTCTTTTGACACATTTCCTATCTTTCCTACCCAGCGGGATAGCTTGCTTTTGGGCCCTTAATAGTGTCCCTTTGAAAAACTGCTAACTCTCCTCAGTTGTTTTTCCCCTCAGTCTTGATTCCCATGGGACCTTCCCTATCAGCTCTCTGAGCTTACCAAAATCAGCCTTCGTGAAATCCATCGTCTCTATTTTGCTGTACTCCCTTCTACCCTTCCTTAGAATTGCAAACTCTATGATTTCATGATCACTTTCACCCAAGCTGCCTTCTACTTTCAAAATGAGATGTAGTAGACACCATATTAGGAGGAATTGGTTTTGGAGCAGGGATTATGAATACTTTAGACCTGGAAGTAATTAAGAATAAGTTACGTTTCTTGTCACAACTGCAAGATATTCTCATTCACAAGCAGGCAGACACTACTGTGGACTTGGTACAAATAGGTCTGGGAAACCTAAAAGCAACATGGAATATGGGTCAGTGGCTGAGCGCCACCTCCTGGCTGCTATATAAACAGCCAATAGAATTAGGGAATAAAACTGCCTTGGCCATAGGATGTACTGAGATGCAAATTCTTAGTTTAGCATCACTTAAACACTAAATGTTTTGGGTAATATCTGGGAATGTTTGGGTATCTTTTAAAACAACAGAAGCGGTCCTTGTTCGACACCTACAGACATGAATGGATGCAATATGTTTCCAGCATGGTTAAGCCTGATTTGTTATTAGGTGAAATTATTTGTTCGAATTGCTCACCCACAGTCTGTGGAGACAGACATATGGAAAGCGAGCCCGCTCCCAAAATTGACCATGGGATCCTTTTGGCTACCCCAGTATGGGTCAGTGGGCTGGGAAAGAGGAGAAATTATTGGACATCCACGGGTGTATGGAGTGGAGCCCTCAGAATTAGGTGTGCTTGTCCCTTACCTGTCACTACAGAACCATATAGCAGAGATACATCATTGGAAACGTGTTTGGGACGAACTAGAGAATGTGACGTGTGTTTTGTACAACGGACAATGTGTCTGTGTTACAACCTGGAAACAGTATTTTGGGAAGATGCAAGTATCAGCCAACCCTCAGTGGATGAATGTAGATGTAACGCCCATGTATTATATACTAGCAATCACACGTACTATTTACCAAAAATAGAAAAAGCACAGAGCATTATAACCGCTACCCTGGTTAATTTCTCTGTTACCCTTGGTCCTGATTGGCGAGATCTAACTGATCACTTGTTGTCAGAAACCAAGGTGACTCCGTTTTTACAACAAACACAGAGAGATGTAGGGAAACGTGTCATTCAGATATTACATGCAAATGGAGACATGCTAAACATTGCTAGGTCTAAAAAGAACTGACAGCCTATCACTGGTACGACGTTTTTACAGGCTGGTCCCCGACTTCTAAGGGCATATTGTCCATTATGTTTCACCCATTAGTAGTTGTGTTAATATTGTCCTGTGTTTGCGTGCTAGGAATGTATCGTATGTGCGGTTGGACAAAGCGAATGTTTGTTAAATTACAACCACAAGCTCAAATGGCCTCTCAGTACATTGCTATGAAATAGTTGTATAAAATAGGACCCACTCAAGAATTGTTCTTGAGGGGCCAAAAGGGGGACATGTAGTAGTAGGATTTTATGTTTGTATTGTATATAATTTAGAATGACGAATAAAGAATAATAATGTTGCATGTATTAAATGTACTGGCGTATGATTTGACCATATCCTGCCAGCCACTCTTTCTGATTAGCCGAAAGGAACGGCCTAATGGGCCACTGGTAGAGATGCATCAGCCAGAACTTCTGTCTGAGTTGATTTCAAGGCAGTAACAGACCTTTTAGGGTCACCACTTTGTTACAGGTTTAGCATTTTAAAATAAGTATCATAGAATCTCAGGGTTGGAAGGGACCTCAGGAGGTCATCTAGTCCAACCCCCTGCTCAAAGCAGGACCAATCCCTAGACAGATTTTTGCCCCAGATCCCTACATGGCCCCCTCAAGGATTGAACTCACAACCCTGGGTTTAGTAGGCCACTGAACTATCTCTCCCCCCAAAATATGTGATTAGCATGACCCAGATGGGACTTGAACCCACAATCACCAGAGGCTGATGCCTTATCCATTAGACCACTGGGTCAGCCAACTGTGAGCAGATGAGACCAAGGCACCACTGGGACTTGAACCCAGGATCTCCGGCTTCCTAGACAGGTGCTTTAGCTAGCTAAGCCATGGTGCCTGAATTCAATGATTGTTTTCTCCTGCATTGCAATTTGATGTTCTTGTTCAAATGTTCTGTGTAAATCAATTCTGTTTTGTGTGCAAATAAGGAATGTGTGTGTTAGGAGATAAGTGTGAAGGCCACCACCGAACCGAGGACAGACGCAAAGGTGCCAGAAAATTACAACACACCCCTATTGAAATGTCTAAAAAGAGCAAATAACAACTCTAAAAATAAACCAGGCACCTATCAATGGGGACAAAATAGCTGTAATCAAAACCAGCATGTGGGTAACTTCCTAAAAAAAAGAAAAAATTAAAAAAAACAAGCACTCATCAAACAACAATTAATTACAGCATGACGGTGCAAAACTAATTGGTCCCAATGAAGGAGAATCACTATATAAACAGGGGGTCTTGCTGTCCTGCCAAGACTTCCCTGGAGCATCGTGTTGCGACCGATGGAACCCGGCTCCTCCCTACCCATGATCAACCTAGCTGGCCACTAGATTGATCCGGACTCTAGACTGGTAACTATAACATCGACTGGCGGGACAGTGTGTGTGTGTGTGTGTGGTGTAATTAAATGCATATGCTAATTGTTGTATTTTCAATAAATGCAGCGTATTGCCTTTTCCCCTGAAAAAGATCCTGTGTGCTTCTTATAAGCATAACATGGCCAGGCTGCAGCTCCGACTCCCCTCCCTCCCCCAGCCACTGGAGCTGGGCCGGAGAGAGCTGTGCTGGCAGCTGTGGGGAGCCTGGGTCCCCCCACTTGCCCTGGGTGGGAGGCCTGAGCAGCCCTCGCCCAGCGTCTCTCAACCCTGCCCCCCAGACCCGCTGTCCAGGGCAGGTGGAGGGTCCACACCGCGGTTCCTCACAGCTGCCCACATGGCTTTTACCGTCAGAGCCCTGCGCGGATACAAAATTGGTATTCACCTCTGTCACGGAGTCCTTGGGCGATGCTCTGGAACTGCTCCCCACAAAGCCAGTCAGGACTTTGGGGAGCCTCCTCTCCCTCGGAGCAGACCGTCTTCAGGTCAAGAAGCTCACACGCCTTCACCTCCTGGGTCTGACCTTGGAGCATTCAGCATATTCCCCTCCGTGCGCTTCCCACAGTGAGTCCACCCAGGAGGGGTCTTGGGGAAGACAGAGGTCCTGCATGCGCCCCCACTTCGCAGTCAGACGTGACTCTCAGCCAGCCAGTAAAACAGAGGTTTATTAGATGGCAGGAACATGGTCTAAAACAGAGCTTGTAGGTACAGCGGCGAACGGGACCCCTCGGCTGGGTCCATTATGGGGTTCAGAGAGCCAGACACCCATGTCTGCTCTCACTCCTCGTCCCCAGCTAGCTCCAACCCTGAAACCCCCTCCAACCCCTCCTTCTCTGCGCTTTGTCTCTTTCCCAGGCCAGGAGGTCACCTGATCTCTTTGTCTCCAACACCTTCATTTGGCACCTTTGCAGAAGAGGGGCCCAGGCCATCAGTTGCTAGGAGACAGAGTGTCAGGCATTTAGGTACACTGGACCTGTGCTCTGCAGCAACCATATATCCTTATCCCACCACCTAGATATTTAAGAAAAGCATAGGGGAAACTGAGGCACCCACACAGTATTCAGAGAAAACATTAAGAACATTCCCAGTGCGTCACAGCCTCCACCCGGGTATTGCAAAAATGGTCCAAGATATACAGCGGATCCTTACGGATTTGCAGGCTCTAGTGATGGGTGCATGTTCCCAGCTGTGTATGGCCGTGATACTGAGGGCTCTTCCCCCTGCCGAGCGCGACTGTGGATACCAGCGAGATCCCCGTATCTCAAGCCAGAGAGATGCCCAAGAAGCTGCAGGCAGCGGCGTGTGTTTAATGCACCTTTATTAAACCAGCGCGGTGACTGTCAACCCAAAGGCAACAAATACCGAGATTAG
>NW_023260537.1:70411-79709 GCF_013100865.1 Trachemys scripta elegans
CATTTTTGTATAACTTTTATATGACTTTGTATTGAACCTTGGTAATGTTATAGCTGGCCCCTAAGGTAGTATAATTAAGGTAAAAGAAAAATGTCTTTTTGCTAGAAGTAGAATAAGTTCTTCCCCCACTTTGTAATCAATTGACCTGTTGAATGAATGAGGAAGGTGTGGAAGGCAGGCACTTCCAGACAGCTGCAACCCTTGGAGAGGGGCTGGGAGCCAGCCAAGGAGAGCTTTGCCCAGGGCTGAGTGGGACAGAGTTTGGGTGCAGGCTCCAGGCTGGGGCACGGTGTGGGGTGCAGGATGGGTGGAGGGGTGCAGGCTCTGGGAGGGAGTGCGGAGGGGTGGGTGCAGGCTCTGGGACAGAGTTTGGGGGCCGGAGAGGGGGTGGTGGGTGCTGTGGGGGAGGGGACTGCCATCACATGTGGCTTCCTTCCTCCCCTGCTGCCCCTCACCATAGCCTCGGTGGGGGATGGGGCTGCCCCTTGCCCAGTGTTTACAGGAGTGGTGGCTGGGGGGAAACCCAGTCAAACTCTCATTTTACTCTTTCGTTGATGGGTCACTTTAACCCCTTACAAACCCCTTCCTGCCTCTCTCACCCCCCTTTTCTACTGGGCTTGTTTGATCTTTTCGGTGGAGCGACATGAAAACCACAAACCCCAGCGCTGGAAGACTAGACTGAACCCACCACCCACCCAGCCTAGTCCATCCCAGAGCCCAGGACTGAGGGCAAATGTCCCCCCACGCCCGGGCCACCTGCTTCCACTCCTGGCCTCTCCTAGTGCCGCCAGAGATTCTGTGTGGCTGCATCGGGTGGGATTTCAACTGGACACCCCCCCCCCGCTAAATTCACCCCTGTTTTGTGACCACTCTGCACCAAGAGCACCTTCCTTCCCTGCCCTAGAGCTGCTGGATGGCTAGAAAGCTGAGCTGGGTGTTTGATTGATCCGGAATATTATCGTGCCCCCCCCAAAAAAAACTTAATGTCCACACAGCTTTCCTCCCCCCCAAGCTGGTCTATTTTATTGTTGCAGGGCAAATGAAGGAACAAGAGTTTAATGGAAATATTCAGCCCCTACAGTGGTCTTGCAGCAGGGGAAGCAGAGTTGATGGGAAGGGAACTGGTTTGGATAGGAGCCCCCGTCCCCCTCCTTTGCAAAATAATTTGGGGAGGGGAATCAGATCACTCCGTGCCTCAGTTTCCCCTCTCTCGGGGGAAGGGGGAGAGATAAAAGTCTCAGCCTGCCGTGTTGCAGACCTTTCGCATTCTCCCCTCTTGATGTATTTGATTTCCTCCTCCAACCCCCCCCCCTCACCTGGAATTCACAGCACTAAGTACCGGCTCGGGGCTTTCTTCCTGGGTTACATGATCCTGAGTTTAGTTTTGAAACAGACACAGGCAGGCACAACTCACCCTCAAACAGCCACACCACCGAAAACCACAAAACCAACCCAATATTACACACCTAGGGGGAATCACGGGGTCAAACTCTCACCGACCGGAGCCCCAGCAGCTGCTCAGTGAGTGAGGTCCACTGCCGAGATTCCTGTCTCCCACCGACCGGAAGCCCCCTCAGCCCCCTTGGTGTCTCCTCCAGGTGAGTGCTGGGGGGAGGGGAAGGCTGCAAAGCACATGTGCCTTCTCCTCCCCTCCCCCCCCGCCGACCTGCAACAGCCCCCGCTGCCCCTGCCTCAGCCCCCCCGCCGGCCAGCATCTCTCGTTGCCTAGCAGCAACAGCTGCTGCTTCCGGGAGAGCCTCAGAGCTTTGCTTGAGGCAGGGACACCGCCCGATCTGCACGGGGCCCTCTGAAGGGCGGGGCCCGATTCAGGGGAATCGGTGGAATCGGCCTAAAGCCGGCCCTGCTGCTGGGTGCTTCTCAGCTGCATCTTCATATGCAGGGCCGGCTCTAGGCACCAGCAAAACGAGCTGGTGCTTGCTTGGGGCGGCACATTTTTAGGGGCGGCATGGCCGGCGCCAGAATGCCGCCCCTAAAAATGTGCCCCGGCCGCCCTAGCTCACCTCCGCTGCTGAAACAGCTGATTCGCGCGCCGCTGCTCCCCCTCCCTCCCAGGCTCTCGAACCTGGGAGGGAGGGGGAGACTCTGAGTGGCCACGGTGCGCGCGCCGCTTCTTCCCCTCCCTCCTAGACTTGAGAGCCTGGAGGGAGGAGGCAGGGCTGGGGATTTGGGGAAGGGGCGGAGCTGAGGCAGGGCCAGGGGTGGGGTAAGAAAAAACGGGGGGGGGGGGGGGGGCCAAAATTGTTTCTGCTTGGGGCGGCAAAAATCCTAGAGCCGGCCCTGTTCATATGGCCCTGATTGTCCCTCCCCTCCCGCTAGAAGTTGCTGAAGCAAGATGGAAGGACACACATCAGCGGGGGGCTGTATTACCTGGTTATGAGCTATAAAGGCAGGACAGACGAGCTGAGGGAACAGGGGCAGATCAGAGGAGGGGAGGGGGCGTCTCAGGACTTCTGTTGTTTTTAGAGATCTGTAGCCTCAAGTGCTTTAAGAGTCAAGTGGCTGCGGTTAAGCCTGTGTGCCTGGTTCCCCCACTGTGCTGTCCCTGAAGGGGTTAAACGAGAAGGCCAGAGTGCCCCCAGCTGGTGAGCCCTGGGGCAGCGTGTGTAAATGGCTGGAGCTGGGGGAGGTCTCAGCACCGGTTACAGGTCTGGATGACAGTGTCCCACATCCCAGGGAAGGGCATCAGACAAGAGATTGACCCTGGGGTTGGGCTCTATAGACCCAGAAACAGCGACTAGCCCCTGCCTAGACTCAGCTGGTGTGGAAGCAGCAATTTGCTCCACTCACACCAGACTGGGGACTGTACAGTGTGTAACTGGGTCAGTTTGTAACAGTCTCCTCTGCTGCGGGGCCGACGGGAAACTTGAGGGTGGTTAGGGGACTGGTGTGCTGTGACTTCTGCCTGCCACGCTGGCCACTGCTGTCTCATTGTTACCCGGTGCTCTTCCTGTCTCTTTGTTGTCTCCACCTGTTGCTTTGTGTCTATAAGCGCTATGGGGCAAGGACCGTCTTGCTGTGCTCTGTGTTTGTACAGCACCGAGCACCACGGGGTGCTGATCTATTACTCTCTGACCTAAACAGCAGGTCCGACTAGAGGATCCCAAGGATGCCTCCTGGCCTTAAAATCTATACCTCCGTGAATATGAGTGTATAACTGGGGCCCCCTAGTGCTACTGTAATAATAATTTTAATGAGTCTTCTCTCCCCTCACCAAGCTCTACGCAACATGGCAGACAGGAGAGACACCCCCTCACTGCCCAGCTACCAGTCTCAACCATGCCTGAGGCCTGTCCTACAGCCATTCTGTGTCACCTGGGTGCAGCGAGATTGGGGGGTTCAGCTCAGTTCCCAGGGGCCCCACCCAGCACCCCCAATCCTGTCAATGGCACTAATCTTCCCATCAGCACAGAGGCCAAGGACTGAATGGATCTGGATCTCCCCTCTTGCCTATCGAGGGACGTCTCGCTGGAGTACGTTGGCAGAGCCATGTCCTGGTGAGAGGGGGAGAGAGTTTCAGTCTCCAGGGATTGTTGATCTGGTGCCTCTCACCAGCCCCTTTGTGCATGTCTGTCTGTCTGTCTGTCCTTCTTATCCCTCATCTCCGCCCTGTGATTCCCAGAGGTGCTGAGCTCCGGCAGCTCCAACTGCAGCTCCCGTTGCAGCTGTGGGAGCTCAGCGCTTCTGGGAGAGAAGGTGCATGCACAGACACCAAGGTTTTTTGACCTGAAGCGCCAGTGCTCGGGAATTGGCGGAAGGGAACATTTTTTTAGTACGGGGAGGCACTGTTTGAGGGGTACATGTAAGGGCTTTTGATACTTAAAGCGCTTGATATTTTTTGCCCTTGGGGGTGGTGGGGGCTGGGCAGCAGCTTTCTGCCCAGTTTCGTTTGGGGGGAATTGCAGGCTAGGGTGATTTTTAGTGTACCAGTTTTACTGGTTGAGGGACCATAATTGGAGTACATGTATGCGGCAGGAGTGCCCTTTTTTGGCATGGGAATTTGCTTAGATTCTCCCGCCCCCATTATGGATACCTGGGAGACAACCACAACCAAGTGGCCAGGCACCCACAAAGGGCTAATTTAACAGATAGGCTAGCACAGTGGACAAAACATACAACACCAAAACATATAACATTTACCATTTACTGTGTGCCCCCTTTTTATACCGGCGAGGCGTGACCAGTGGTGAGCTGGAGCCGGTTCGCACCGGTTCGCGGGAACCGGTTGTTAAATTTAAAAGCCCTTTTAGAACCGGTTGTCCCGCATGGGACAACCGGTTCTAAAAGGGCATTTAAATTTAACAAGCGCTCCCCGCCGCGGCCCCAGCTCACCTCAGCTCTGCCTCCACCTCCTCCCATGAACGCTCCGCCCTGCTTCTCCTCCCCCCAGCTTCCCGCGAATCAGCTGTTCGTGCGGGAATCCTGGGAGGGCTAAGAAGCAAGCAGGCTTCCCACTCAGGCCCAGGAAGACGGAGCTAAGGTGTGTGGGGGGAGCAAGGAGGGCCATGCGCCCCGGCAGGTCTCCGGCCACGTCCCCGTCCAGCCCGGCCCCGCATCCCTGGCCATCCGTCTCCGGCTGCGGCTGCCCGTCTCCGGCCGAGGCCCCGGCCGCCCAGCTCCTGCTGGCAGCATGGGTTCGGGCGCGGCGGTGGCCCCGCATCCCCAGCTGCCCAGGTCCGGCTGTGTCCCCGGCTCCGGCCGCGCGGCTCCAGGCGCAATGGCGGTCCAGCCCCACAGCTCTGGCCGCGGCGGCCCTCCCCAGCCGCCCGGCTCCTGCCGCGGCCCTCCCTGGCTCTGGCCGGTTGCCCGGCTTCCGCCACGTCCTCCGGCCCCAGCCGCCTGGCTCCCACCGCGTCCCCTGGTCCTGCGTCCCCGGGCTCCGGCCGCGCGACTCCTGCCCTGGCCCCGGGTCCCCGGGCTCCGGCATCGCTACTCCTGCCCCGGCCCTGCGGCCCCGGCCCCCCAGCTCCGGATGCGGCCGGACTGTAGTGCAGCCAGCCAAGTCCAGTCAGCGCAGTAAGGGGGCAGGGAGAAGGGAGGGGGTGTTGGAGAGAGGGCAGGGGAGTTCGGAGGGTTGTGGGGAGGTGGATAGGGGTTGGGGCAGTCAGAGGGCAGGGAACAGGGGGATTGAATGGGGGCAAGGGTCCCGGGTGGCAGTCAGGAAGGAGCAGGGGTTGGATGGAGCGGTGGGGGGGCAGTCAGGGGCAGGAGTTCCAGGGGCAGTCAGGGGACAGACAGAAGGGGTGGTTGGATGGGGCAGGGGTCCCGGGGGGCCATCAGGAATGAGAGGAGGGGTTGGATGGAGTGGCGGGGGGCAGTCAGGGGACAGGGAAGGGGGGTGGATGGGGTGGGGTCCCTGGGGTGGGGGGGTCAAGGAACGCGGGGGGTTGGATGGGGTAGGAGTCCCGGGGGGGGCCATGACCCCCTCGTGGGGTGAGGAGGGAACCGGTTGTTACGATTTTGGCATCTCATCACTGGGCGTGACCCAAACCCCAACATTTAGACATTTATACCAGAAAGGGTTTGGAAAGGTGCGGTTTTTGTACACACCACTTTTGGCAAAGATCACCAGCCCATTTTTAGGAGAATGGTGTTGCTTGCCCTACTGCCTTTGGCACGGCGGGCGGTTTTTAGGGGCCCCCCTCTCTTTAAGAGGGGGAGGGAGCCTAAGGCTTTAAGAGGGGAACTGGGGAAGGGAACTCGGTTGCAGGGCATACAGACCAGAAGGGGTCAGGAAAGGCTCGGTTTTTGCACACCCCTCCCCCAGCAAAGGGCACCAGTTTGTTTTTGAGAGAATGGAGACATTTACCCTACTGCCTAGGAGTTTGTGGACGTTTTTTTAGGGCTTCCTCGCACTCCGAGCGGGGAAGGGAGCCTAGGGCTTTAGGAGGGAAACAAGGGTAGGGGACCCTACAACCCCTAATTATTTTCAAACATACGACACACCCTTTAAACTGGCTTTTAGCCCCAATTACTGGCAGCTAGTTTTACGGCCCCTCCACCACCGGCCTATTGCTGGTGGTAGCTTTGGCCAACCTTAACCTTAGGGCTACTTTGGGGGCACTTATTTTCTGGGGTTCGTAGTGGCCCCTACCTTGGGGGGTTTTAGCCCCGTACCTAGGACAGACACAAAACAACCAGAACAAGACAAAACGGAAGGGCGTCAGGCGTGTCTGTCAGCAAAAGGTTTAGATTCAGCGTGCAACTCACCCAACCCTGAGCCTATGGGCAAATCCTCCACCAGAAACCCACGATAGAGATTTTAAAATGTTTTTTACCTTTTAGATGGGTCCTGGGTCTGGTGGGAGATTGCCCATGGTCCTCTGGTTTGGGGGAGTTTTTTGTGGATCCCGGATGAGCCCCCAAATTGTTGTGGAAAATTGACTAGACGGTTGATTTTGGATTAGACAGCCTGAGGCTCCTTTATTGATTAATTAAACCTTCATGCATGGGGGAGTCAGCCAAGACATCCAACCCCCCCGCCCCCCCTCGACAGATAAAATGCGAGAGATTATATAGGATAAAACCACAAATATGACATATACTTCCTTAAAGTTTTACATCCATATAAGGAATAAAGCAAAGCGAGCTTTCTCCTGTTTTTCCTTATATTTGCCCTTTGTGGTTTTTTCCTCTGTTACCTGGCATTTATTAATTATAGTCTGTTACAAAGGTTAATTCTTTTTTATAATTTTTACAGTTAGTTCTGCTTTTATAGTTACTACAGTTAGTTTTGCTTGTATGATTTTTGTCTACCCTTCTCCTTTTACTCCTCCCCCTTTTCTCCTTCCTCCAGGCCACACATACAGTTTACCTGACCATACATACAGTTCACTTGACCAAAGTTTAGGCCCCAGACCATTTTTCCTCCACAGGAGAGAGATGGTATAAAGGCGGGGGTGGGGGGAGCTCAGCACATCCCGTAAATCTGCTACACAGCCCCTAAATGAGCCCCATTCCTACTTACTGTGTGTAAGCGGGGAAATGGCCCCGCTATTGTGTGGAACTTTCCTGGCTTATACACTACCCCGGTGAAGTGGGCGAGCGAAAGGATCTGAGTCCTTGCTCCCACTTCCTTTACCCAGAGGCCTCCCTGCCCTGGAGGGCTCCCCTTCCACTCTCCTATGTGGCAGAGTCCTCATAACCCTGACAAGACTGGGCCCAGGATTCCTGGAAGGCTGGACCCCAACCCTGCTGTGGTCACCTCGGACAGGGGCTAGGGTGTCCCCACTCCAGGGGGCTCTCTCTGCACTGGACGCTTCCCCGACCCACTGATCATTTCATACAGTTCAAAGCAAATACAATTTATTAAATAGCAAGCAGGCTGACCTGGAGCATTGGCCTCTCCCCATTGCTCCTGGGGACTGTCAGTCTCAGGGTCCTGATTTCCCATCGACCCCTCCCCTTCCTTTGGTACTGGTGTAACCCTTCTGCCAGGTGGAGCCGGCAGCAACCAGGGCTGGGTTCAGTATCTAGGTGTTCCTTTCCATCGATACAACACAGAACTGGCTCGAGCCCCCACCCAGTAACCTGGGAAAATTACACACCACCCCTGGGCACCTCTGAGAGGTAAAACTTCCCCACTCGCAAGCACAGAGTCTGAGTGTAGAAAAGAAACTTTTAATAAAAGGAGGGAAGTAATTCGGAGTTAATTTGGGAAAACACCGCAAACAGGGTTCAGAAACATGGGCGGCAGGTATCAGAGGCAGGGGGAGGCTGAGCCTCTCCAAACAGCCAGATGTGGCCCGCCCACCCTGCAGTCAGCTGGCTCTCCCATGGCTGCCTGGCTTCCTGGCGTTCCAGGGCTGGGAAGGCTGGAGCCATGCTGCCTGGCCCCCTGGCGCTCTGGGGCAAGGACAGCTGGGGCCACACTATCCGGCCCCCTGGGGCATTCTGGGGCCAGAAAGGCTGGGGCCATTCTGCTGGGGCCGGAGAGGAGGGGGTTGTGCTGCCCAGCCCCCAGTGCTCTGGGGGGGGTGCGCTAGAGTGGCCACAATGAGGGGACCGGGGGCATGGGCAGGGGCCAGCGGCCACAGTGGGGGCTGGGCTCTGGTGGGCACAGAAGGGGAGGGGCCTCAGGTGGAAGGGGTGGGGCTGGGGGGCTAGTCTGCCCAAGCCAGCTGTTCACCTACCATCCATGTTCATAAACACAAACCATGAGCAAAATACCCACCCCCACATAGGTTACCCAGTGTCCTTTTCCCCTCAGGTTCTTAAGTCCAGCAACCCAAATTTCCCTTTCACATTCCTGACCCTTTTCTGAACCCTACCGACAGTTGCTGTCCTTGGTCAGTGCAGAGCCAGAGTTCAGAGATGCATCTGCAGGGTTCAACTCCCACCCTGGGTGGCGCGGGGGGGTGGTGGTAAAGAGGCACCTTACTCACTCTGCTGCTCAGGCACTTGCTCGCCACCTCTCTCTGCCGGCCACCCTGCTGGCCACCTGCTCACCGCTCTCGCCACACCTCTCTGCAGCCTCTCACTGCACCTCTCTGCCTCCCCAGCCACTCATTCACCGTCAGTCACCTTCTGCTTCCATCCACCTCTCTACTGTGACCTCTGCACATCAGTCCCTTAGTAATTGTCAGTTTTTTGCAGGCTGGGCAGAAACACTGCCCCCCCGCCAAGCGATTTCAGCTCTCAGTGATTTTTAGCTCTTTGCAGACAGGGTAGAAACACAGTCCTACCACAACCAATTTCAGCTCTGATTGAGTATTTAACATAACAAAGAGACTCCTAATGAACTCTATGTAGCTTCTTCTTTGAACAGTGGGGGGAACAGGTTAAACCAATCCAGGGAAGACCCTTGAGGGAGGGCCAACACCTTCTGGCTGGGATATCTGTCCCCACCCCTCTTATTTTCACAGGGCTCTGGCATTCTAGCCCCTGGCTTAAAGAGGTTCTTTCAGTTGAGGGTGACCCCCTCATCTGGGACAGGTTCAGCACAGTCCTGCTTCCCTGTATTCATACAATAATGAAACAACATTGAAACAGCATTTCACTACCCCTGCATTCAGTTTTAAAATTTTTTTTTAGGACGATGTTTAAAAAAAGTGAACGGTACAGAGTTTAAGCATAGAAGTTTCTGGTTATAGGGAATAACGTACAGATTATCAAGGGGTGTGAAGTTTTGTAGATAAATCTCTGATAATTTTCATATGACTTTACATTGTGCCTCTTCATATAACCTTGTGGTGGGTCTACCCATGTGTGACCTCTGTTTTCATGGGACTTTGTATCAAAGCCTCATTTAGAAACTTTGCATTGCCCTTGGTAGAATATT
>NW_023260538.1:0-13902 GCF_013100865.1 Trachemys scripta elegans
TCACACTTCACTGCCCCCCCCAGATACCCCATTCTGTCAGGCACTGGTCCCACACACCCACTGCGCCTTGCATTACTGCATGCCCCCTCCCCCCACCCGCTGCCCCAGAGGAGGCGGAGCCTAGTCCAAGCCCCTCCCCGTTTGGGAACTGAGCCTGGTCACCGGAAACCTGCAGCCACTTCCACACTCCTCCCCCACCCTGGGCACGGGGGGAGGGGCGGAGAAGAAAGAGTGTGAGCAGTAACACACCCGTCACACACACACATGCAAGTGCGAAAGCGTATGTGAGGTTGCACACAGAGTCCGGCACAAAAGCACCACACATACGGGGACAGAAACAAATGCCCACAGACGCACATACACACAATGTGTATGAGCTAATACACACACAATGGTGAGCAAAAATACACCCCCCTTATGCATAAGGCACACACACCTGATGCCCACACCCCTCCTGCACAAAATGCACACCCCCAATGGATGCAAACACACATCAGTGCAAACACCTTCAGGCACAAATGCATGCACCTGCCAACACAAACAGATGCACACAAGTGCAAAGTAGTACAAAAATGCACACACCTTTGTGTACAGATACCTCTGCAAATACACACACACATACATACATATACTGACAAAAACACCCCCCCCAGGGATGCCCACACACCCCTTCTTCACAAAGGCACCAAGAAAACTGCATGCACACATGCCCCTCTGCAAATGCACAACACACAAATGAATGCACCTGCCCACACAAACACCTGCACAGCAATGCACGCACACACACATACATACATAGAGTCCTGCACCGAGGCACAAATACTTGCCAATGCAGCCTTATCTTACCAACGCACACCCACAGCCATGCAGCTGCAGCAACGCGCTGGGACAGCGGGGCACTTTTCCGACACGTTTTGTGGGAATGTGGTGTGTGCCTCAGTTTCCCCAAGTGGTGCATGGTTCCCCAGGTGGTGGGAAAAGGTTGTTTACTTTGCAGAAATCCGGGTGTGGTTGATACTTACCTGCCTGGGCCCCACACCCATGGAGCCTCTGAGAAGACAATGGCCATGCCAACTGCCCGGACATTTGGCACCTAGCAGCTAATACCCATGGATGGACCCCGTAGCAGGGAGCCAGGAGGCTCTGACCAGCCGGGGAACAAAGGGCTGAGGAGGGGTCTGGTGGGGTTGTTACTTGTGGGGCTGCTGGAAGAGAGAAGCGTCTGGACTGGAGCTAGAGCGGGGTCAGAGGACTCCGGACTGACCCAGATGGACCAGGCTGTTCTCTGTGCTAATGAAGAGCTTTCCAGGCAACTCAAAACCCTCCTGTTTTTACACCACTGCCCGAGAGTCACTCCAGATTAAGGAGGTTGGGGGCACATTGCTCCCTTTGGGGGTACACGTCTCCCTTGGGTGTCCAAGTCAGGCAGACTCGCTGCAGGGAGCTCACAGCGTGACGCAGGGGGGTGGAAGACTCCGAGGTTAGGTCCCAGGAGGTGAAGCCCGGTGGTTGCTCCTAGTGAGGGGGGGGGGACTGACATGCTGAAGGGGGCCTCCCCAGGGCTGGTCCCCTGGATCTGTGACACGTGCACACGCGGATCCGTGCAAAAATACGCACACTCACCCCCACGCACCGAGATGACCGCTCAGCTCCAAACGCACATGGGCAAACGCACGCCCACACGCTCCCGCAGCAACGTGCAAGCAAAAATTCACGCACGGGCCGCGGCACATGGCCACAGCGGCCGACAGCGACACACGCATGATAGACCCCTGCGCGTCCCACCTGCAAAACCTGCTCCCACCCGCTCCCGCATTTCTTCCATGTTCATCCCGCAAATCCCACAAGAAAGATTTCCCCATGCTGCTAAAAAAACAGCATAAAACCGGTGGGTGAAGATATGATCTATATAAACAGAATTCAGACAATTTTTACCACTGAAATAATCAAACAAATCTTGCTTAAACCATGTACAAACACCCTGTAACTCCTGTTATAATAGACAGGAAATCTCTTTCTATCCCTCGCTTAACTTGAAGTATGAAAACTTTCATTTAAAAACAGACAGACTGGCAGTGCATTGCTGAGATTGTCTTTCTGCCAAACTGATGGGAGATTTCGTGGGTTCCTGCAAATCGCTGCAGTGTGGGGTATTTGCCCACCGGCAACAAAGTACATTTCACCCACCCCCACTATTATGGCAGCGAGTCCTGCTTCAGGGCTCTCCTGGGAATCCGTGACACACATGCACACAGATTTGTGCAAAAATGCACCCCCTCCATGCACCAAACGGCACACACAGCTCCAAATGCACAGGTGCAAAAGCACGCCCACATGCTCTGGCTGCAACATGCAAGGAAAAATGGATGCACAGGCACACAGAGGCCAACAATGCATGTATGATCCCTCAATCACACACATATACTGGCCCCAGTGCGCCCTGCTCTACCCCCCAGGCCCCACTCCCCTCTTAGAGCTGGGGACAGAATCCAGGAGTCCTGGCTCCCAGTCCCTCTGCTCTAACCCACCAGACCCCACTCCCCTTCCCTCCCCTCCCCAGGGACAGAACCCAGGAATCCTGGCTCCCAGCCCCTCTGCTCTAACCCACAAGACACCACTCCCCTCCCCAGGGAGGGAACCCAGGAGTCCTGGCTCCCTGTCCCTCTGCTCTAACCCACCAGACCCCACTCCCCTCCCCAGGGACAGAACCCAGGAGTCCTGGCTCCCTGTCCCTCTGCTCTAACCCCCACCAGACCCCACTCCCCTCCCCAGGGACGGAACCCAGGAGTCCTGGCTCCCTGTCCCTCTGCTCTAACCCCCACCAGACCCCACTCCCCTCTCCAGGGACGGAACCCAGGCGTCCCGACGCACAAGCCCTAAAACCCCGAGAACTAGAGAGTTCGAGGCGACAGGAGACAGCAGCGCCCCTGGTGGTTGGCTGCGATAGCGCCGATCAACCCCAGCCCTTTGTAGGGTTACCGAAGCGGGGCCATTCAAATCCCCTTTCCCCAGGGGCAGCAGATAAACCCCCCAGGGAGCTCCCAGTTGGCACGCAGCCCTCTGGATGGAGCACAGGCCCCTCCCCAGAGAGTGAAAGAATTGAAGAGACTCTCATACCAGGCTGTGTTATGTTTCTCTTTACCAGGCATGGGGCAAGGCGACCCCACCCAACAGCTGGGCTGCTTGGCATTGCATTGGGGTGAGTAATGATGGGTCACCTGGCATGGCTGCGAGGGAAGGCTAAAGCCCTGGGCTAGGAGCCAGGACTCCTGAGTTCTACGTGAGCTCTTGGAGGGGAGGGGGGGTCTAGTGGTTAGAGCCAGGGGAGGGGGATGGGAGCCAGGACTCCTGGGCTTTAGCCCTGGTTTGGCTACTGCCCTCTGCCCCCTTGCCCGAGGTGAACAGACTACACATGGAGGCCCTGGCCGGCCTCACAACGCAGCTTTCTCTGGGCCCAGCTGGGGACACCCTCCCCCTGCACTCCGACCAGTTGGGGTATTCCCAGGCACCCGCAGCCAGGAATGTGCCCAGGGCCTGCGGCAACTCTGATAGCAACCAGGGGACAGGGAAGGATGCCCAGCGTCCCTGAAATGCTGCTGGGATGGAGGACCAGTAACTTTCTCTGCCTGCTGAGTTAGGCCCAGCTGTAAATAAAATAAATTTAAAAATAAATATTCTGTACCAGAATTGGACCCAGTGACACCCTCCCCCAGGACTGGGGCCCCTAGGACCTGGCCTAGCTCAGCCTCCCCCCCCCCCCCCCCCAGCACCGGGCTCAGGCTCTCAGCAGACTCAGGCAGTGTCGCTTGTACCCAGGGCAGCTCCCGGCAGATTCACGGTTTTCAGCTTTTCTCCCCACTTGTGGGGGCTCGACCCAAGGTTGTTTTTTTTTTTTTTAACTGAAGGCTGAGATTCCAGAGCCGCCCCCAAGGCCAGGAGACCAGCGTGATGGGCCCCGGGGCCCAGATCTTCCTGCAGCCGGGAGTGGAGGGGGTTGGGAAATGTGTGTTTCTTTTAACTGCTCTTTTTTTCCCCTCTCACTTCTTTCAGCTGGGAGAGGGGGAGGAAGCAGCTGCTGGAGATGCTCCTCCCTCCCCCCCCCCAAAAAAAAAAATGGGGAATGAGCCCCGCTAGAGAATTGCAGTTTAGGGGTGTGGTGACACTGGGGGACCCGCAGCCTCTGGATAAACCCAGGCCTCAGCTCTCTTGCCCCCCCCCCCCCCCAGCTCCACCAGTGCCCCTCAATCCCCACCCACAGCCCCTAGATAACCCAGCCCTGGGCTCCCCTCCATCCCCACCCGCAGCCCCCAGCTCTCCCACAGCCCTCCCCCCACCTCTGGCTGCATGACCAGGAGCCCATCTACATTTGGGGAGGTAGCCCCAGGCCCTGTGTGCTGCATGGGGGGCTGTGGGGGAGGGGAAGGGGGTCCAGAGTCTCACCCCCCCACAACTCATCCCACCAGCCCAGGGGAGGGGGGATCTCCAGCAGCTCTTGTTGCTGCAGGAGCGCCGGGGCCCGGCTTTCTGGGGAGCCCCCAGGGGCAGAGAAGAGGGAACAGGTGCTGGCAGCCCCAGGGCAATCGGGGCTGGGGCCGTGGTACGGCCAGTGCCTCCCCTTCCCCATGGGCCCAGCACGGCCAGGGGCCCCCCATGTCAGCCAGGTGGCCCGGCCCATGGCCAATGCCCCCCTCCCCCACCCAAGAACAAATAAGACTGGGGGGAGGGGAACACTGCTGCAGTAAAATAAATTGCACTTTAATAAGAAAGAGTCTGTGCACTGGGGGGGCAGCCCCCTCTGTGGGCAGGACAGCAAACCCCACCCCCCAAGAGACATCTGTATAAAAAACCAGCCCTGGTGAATGGCTCTGGGGAGAGTCAGGCCCTGATTCCCTCCCCCCTCGCCCTCTAACAGCAGGGGCATCAGGGACCCCGTCCCCTGCTTGCTACCCCCCCCCCCCCCCCCCCTTGGGGGCCCCATTCCCCCCCCATCCGGGCCCCACCCCCCGGTCCCGCCCCCCCCCCCCCCCGCCCCGGGGCCCCAACCCCCCCCCCCCCCCCCCCCCAGCAGCACCAGCCCAAGACCCCACCCCCTCCAGCTGGGCATCTTTGGTTGCTCAGTCCAGGGTGGATCGGGGGGTCCAGCCATGCCCCCCCAAGTCCCAGCCCCCCTGCCAGCGGGGAGGTCACGTGGGGCGGCGCAGGCCCTTCTCGGTGCCGATGGCGACGGTGATGTTGGTGTAGAGGGGCTGGAGCTCCTTGGCCAGCAGCTGGTAGTCCAGCGTGTTCATGCCATCCTGGCGCCAGGTCCGACGCGTCTTGGCCAGCAGGTTAAACCTGGGGGACAGGGGAGGGGGTTAGCCGGACAAGGACCACCCCCCCCCCATCCTGCCCACTGCTGGGATGCTGCCCAATTCATGCCCAACCCCCCCCCCCCCCCCTCCCAACCCCCCCGCCCCATTCCCCTCCCAGGCTGCCAGGATCCCACCCCCCCCAACAGCCCCCCCCCCCTCCCTGCACCCCGCTGCCAGGATCCCCCCCCCTCTCCCCCCGGCAAGCTCTACCCCATTCCCCTCCCCTGCTGCCAGGACCCCGCCCCCCACCATTCCCCTCTCCCACTGAGGGGATCCCTCCCCCCACCCCCTGCCATTCCCCTCCCCCCGTCACCTCCTGGGGTTCTGCTCGTTGCCCTTGTCGTGGCCGTGTTTGATCATGCGGTAGCGGCCATGCTGGACGGAGGGCCGGGAGATTAGCATCCCGCTCAGCGCCACCCTGCGGGGAGGGGAGGCAGGGTTAAAAACCACGGGCCCATCTAGCCTGGTATCCTGTCGTCCCCCCCGTCCATCACACCCACCGGCCCATCCAGCCTCACGGCAGGGGGGCCAGGAACCAGGACTCCTGGGTTCTCTCCCCGGCTGTGCCGCACATGTGCCTCAGTTTCCCCACCTGTATAACAGACCGCGTGGCCCCTCCCATAAACCTGGGCTAGCCCGGCAGGTGTCATATGAGAATCCTCACCCCCCACACACACACTCATACCCAGGTGAGAGAACCCAAAGGGGTGACTGACTGTGAGGGTGCCCAAGGCCCCACCCTCTCCCCCCCACGGTCCCATCCCCTCTCCCATGGCCCCACCCCCTACCTCACAGCAATGTCATCGTCTTCGCCCCCCCAGCCCCAGTAGTTGTTGGGGAAACCGTTCATCTTCATGTACTGCTCCGGGGTCAAAGCCGACACTCCCCCGAAGTAGGTCTTGTAGGGCAACCTATGGGAAGAGGGGGCAGCGTCAGCGGGGGGCACTCCAGATGGGCAGTGATGGTGGGGGAGGGGAATCCAGGCTGTCAATCACACTTGCCAGAGATGCGGCCCCTCTGGGGTGTGGTGCGGGGGCTGGTTATACAGGGACCCCCTCGCTCAGCATGGAGATGTGGCCACCTCTGGAGCGGGGCACAAGCTCTGATTATACGGGGACCCCTTGCCTGGCAAGATGCAGCCCCTCTGGGTGGAGCTCGGGGGCTGGTTATCCAGGGATCCCTCGCCCGGCGTGAAGACATGGCGGGCTGGTTATCTGGGCACCTCTCGCCCACCATGGAGATACAGCCACCTCTGGGGCAGGGCGTACTTATTTGGGGACCCCTCGCCCAGCATGGATATGCAGCCACCTCTGGGGTGGGGTGCAGGGCTGGTTATCCAGGGACCCCTCGCCTGACATGGAGACACAGCCCCTCTGTGGTGGTGCTCGGGGGCTGGTTATGCAGGGATCCCTCGCCCAGCGTGAAGATGTGGCGGGCTGGTTATCTGGGCACCCTTCACCCAGCATGGAGATGCAGCCACCTCTGGGGTGGGGTGCAGGGACCCACTTGTATCCGAATTTGTCCATGGCGACGGAGGCGTGCTTGGGGAAGCGGTCGCAGGTGTACAGGTTGCGGTCGTCCTCGGGGATGAGGTCAACATCATGGAAGAACATGCAGTCCCAGTCCTCATCCTTCATCGCCTCCTTGAACCCCACGTTCAGCAGCTTGGCCCGGTTAAAGGTGTAGTTCCCTGCCTGGTGGGTGGGAAGGGGGGGACAACGGAGGGTTACTGCCAGCCCCCTGCTCTAACCACTAGCCCACCCCCTCCTCCCAGAGCCGGGATAGAACCCAGGAGTCCTGGCTCCCAGCCCCCCTGCTCTAACCACTAGACCCCACTCCTCTCCCAGAGCCAGGATAGAACCCAGGAGTCCTGGCTCCCAGCCCCCCCTGCTCTAACCACTAGACCCCACTCCTCTCCCAGAGCCGTGATAGAACCCAGGAGTCCTGGCTCCCAGCCCCCCCTGCTCTAACCCCCAAGAGCCGCCCCCCCGGACCCCGGCATCCAGGGCACCTGCTGGATGATGTAGATGCCGTAGCTGAGTTGCTGGCGCTGCAGGAAGGGGTGCAGGAAGTAGAGGAGGTAGCGCAGGTGCTGCTCCCGGTTGCGGTGGGGGATGATGACGGCCGTGCGGTGCAGGGGGTCGCAGTCGGGGGGCTGGTACCTGCCCCCGGCTGTCACGTAGGGGTTCTTGCGCACAATCTGCTCCAGGGTCAGTCCCGGGGGGAAGGTCACCCGGATCGGCCCCCCTGCAGGGCAGAGGGGCAGGGCAAACTTCTGAGCCCTAGCAAACTTGGGGTTCACAGCTCTGGGGGGGGCCGCCCCCATACCTCACAGAGGGGCTTCAAAGGCATGGAAGCCCCCAAATCTTTGCCCCACTCCCACAGCCAGGGACAGAACTCAGGAGTCCAGGTTCCCAGCTGCCTTGATCTACCCACTAGACCCCACTCCCCCGACAGAGCCAGGGAGAGAACCCAGGAGGAGTCCTGACTCCAAACCCCTCGCTCTACCCACTAGACCCCACTCCCCTCCCAGAGATGGGATAGAACCCAGCTGTCCTGATCCCAGCCCCCCCCCTCGTGAAGTCAGGGCTCTGAGCGCCCCTTACCTAGGAATGGGGAGGTCTCAGGGCAGTAGGGCAGTTCCTCGGGACGCAGCGGGGGCCGGGCGATGAGGCTGAGGTTGGCGTAGACGTCGCCGGGCAGCGAGGCGTTGTGGGCGGCGCCCTGGGGTCCCCCCAGCCCGGTCGGGGCCCCCCCTTTGTAGAAGATGCCCAGGAAGTAGGCGACCCGCCGGCGGTAGCCCTCATGGTACAGCAACGCCATCACCACCAGCTGCACCCCCAGCAGGAGCAGCAGGTACCGGCCGCGGGACTGCAGCATGGCGTGGGGCCGGGATCATCTAGCCATGGCGGGCGGGGACGGCTACGGCACGTCCTGGGGACAGGCCTGGGGGAGGGAGGTAGCATGACCCCCTGTGCCACCTGTAAACCAACCCCACTGCTCCCCAAGAACTGGGGAGAGAACCCAGGAATCCTAGCTCCTAGCCCCCCTCCTCCAACCCCCTAGACCCTCTTCCCTCCCAGAGCAGGGGAGAGAACCCAGGAGTCCTGGCTCCCAGCCCCCCTGCTCTAGCCCCCTAGACCCTCTTCCCTCCCAGAGCAGGGGAGAGAACCCAGGAGTCCTGGCTCCCAGCCCCCCTGCTCTAACCCCCTAGCCTCCACTCACCTCCCAGTGCCTGGCGAAGATCCCAGGCGTCCTGGATACCGTCACACCACCTCACCTGCCTGAGGTGTGAGCCAGACACTGCTGCAGGAGGCGTGGCAGGAATTGGGAAATCAGGGAAGACAAAAGCCAGCCAGCCCCTGGCTCCACAAGTGTCTCCGGGAACAGATCCAGCCCCACCCAGGTTCCCCTCCCACCAAACAGCTGGCAGCCAGCCAGGACTCCTGGGTTCTCTCCCCTGCTCTGGGAGGGGGATGCACTGGTTGGCGCTGAGGCTGGCCCAGCTGGGTCCTGCCTGTGGGGTGCTACCCTGCTGGGACTTGGCTCCACTTAGCTCAGCGTCCAGGCCCTGACCCCGGGGCCCGCGTCTGCTTTCATGTGCCCCGGGGGCTGGATGTTTGACATACTTTGCAGGAACCCTTTGTCGATGGGCCTGCTGCTGTTAGGGGGAGGGGATGATGCCAGCAGCAGGGCCAACAGCACCAAGGGAACCCAAGCGTCCTGGCTCCCAGTCCCTCCTCCCCCCGCTCTAACCTCCCCGGGGATAGAACCCAGGTGTCCTGGCTCCCAGTTCCTTCCTCCTCCGCTCTAACCTCCCTGGGGATAGAACCCAGGTGTCCTGGCTCCCAGCCCCCACCCATTATGGTGTCCCCTGCCCCCACTTCCTAGGTCTGGGAACTGGTTTCTCCAGATTGACCAGCCTTGTGCAATTTCAGGGCATGGCTGCTCTGATCTGGATCCTGGACTGACGCTGGTGCCCAGACTCTGCCCACGCCAGGACAGGAGGGGTCCAGGGACTCCCCAACCCCACCTCCATGGGGCTGGATCAGAGCCAGCGCCTGCCTACAGGGCAAGGGCCCGGTGTCCCAACCCCCCAATTTGCTCCAGTGCCCAGGGTCCCCCAGCCCAGTCTGGGGGAGTGGAATCCGGGGTACTTACCTTGAGATGGGCAGCGCCCCCCAGCCCGCTCCACCGAGGTGGCTCTCAGTCCCCTGCAGCTGGCTCGGGGCTCTGTCCGTGGGGAGCCTGGGGGGAGGAAGAGGAGGAGAACGTGAGAGGAAGCAGGAAGGATACAGTGGGAAAGCCGGGGGGGGGGGGGAAGGGGGAGAGGGGAATAGGGGCTGAGACAAAAGGCCCACCCCCTTTTTCCATCCCACTGCTTTACCTAGCACTGAAATGCAGCCACCTCTGGGGGAGAGCGCAGCAGCTAGCCACGGCCCCAGCAACGCTGCCCAGCAGGCTGCGCCAGGATGTTAAGGAGAAAAACATCCAAGGGGAAATGGGGCACGGGTTGGGGAAATTGGGGTTCCTAAGGGAAAAGGAAATGAGCCCCCCAGCTGCCCCATTCTTTGCAGCACGGTTGCCACCCTGCCCCCTCCCTGCAGCACGGCACCCCCGACTGAGCCCCCGCCCGAGCCCCCACAGCACAGAGCCCCCAGCTCCACTCCCTGCAGGTCTCCCATCCGTGTCGTGACCTGCATACCGTGAGACGCCAGGGCACCTGGGCTCTCACCCCAAGGCGGGCATGGGACATGCCAGGGCCCCAGAACCCTGGTCTGGACCCCAGGGGGCAGGCACACAGCCCGCTGGATTCAGCACCCCCCCCTTCCAGTTGCTGGGCGAGCCAGAGTGCCAGCGTGCTGTTGCTTAGACAACTAGGGGTTGCCAGGCAGCCACTCCTCATCTGTCTTAAAGGGCCCGAGGCTTGGAAAGCAGCAAACCCCATCACAGGGTGCCCGCCAGATGCCCCTTCCTTACAGCATGAGGCATGTGCCCAGACCACCCCACCCCACCCCCGGCACCTATCAGCCAGCTGCTAGAGGAAGAAAGCAGGATCTAGGGTGTCCGAGTCCCTGTCTGGTTTACAAAGGTCACATGGGGATGCCACATAGGAGTGGCTCGCCCAGTGCTGTGATGCAGCCACTTCTGGGGTGGGGCAGCTGGGGAACAGCCACCCAGTGTCCTGCCCTTTACCCCACAGAGCTGGGGGTGGATTTACGTCAGCAGCGCAGGACGAGCACGTTTTCGTGCCCTGGTGCAGCCCAGCCTCTCTTTGTTCTACACTGCGGTTTTGGGACAGCAATGTGCACAGAGGGGAAACACGGGGAAGGATCGAAGTCCGAGATTGCTCTACCTCTGTCTGTGTAGGGAACCAGCCGCGCACCACACCACAGACAAATACCAATAAAGCTGCACGGTGAAACGAGCCAACACCGCTCCCATGTGAGACCTCAACCCCCACCCCCACCCTCCTAGCCGGCGCCACCCCAGCAAGGACCTCAAGTCTGCAGCGAAGGAATGGGCATGCGAGACAGGGATAGAACCCAGGAGTCCTGACTCCAGCCCACCCGCTCCTCTAACCCTCTAGACCCCACTCCCTTCCCAGAGCTGGGGATAGAGCCCAGGAGTCCTGGCTCCCAGCGCCTCCCTGCTCTAACCACTAGACCCCACTCCCCTTCCAAAGCTGGGAAAAGAACCCAGGAGTCAGGCTCCCAGCCCCCCCGCCTTCTAACTCACTCCCATAGGTGACCTCGAGCACTCCCAGGTAGCTCAGCTGACTCCCCCGTGCACCGGCACTAATGTGGCATTTACACAAGCGCTGGCCGTGCGCAGACCTGACGTCAGGGGGATGGACGGGAGCCAACAACATGGCATTTGGCACCATTCCGCACAGCGAGGCCAGTCAGGATCCCGGCCATGCCAACCCCTGCACCCCAATCCGGCCCCAGGCCAGGGGACCGGCTGGCTCAGGGGGGTGGGGAATGGGGCCCTTTGCCCTCTACTGGGCGCTGGCCTCGCTCCCATCCCTGCCCCAGCCAGTCCCCCCGCCCTGGGGATGGTTCTGCTCCACCGACTCCGTTGCAGCCAGCCGCCAGCCGGCTCCGTCGCCAGACAATGGTTCATTAGCAGCCAGCGTGGCCCAGACCGCTGGGCCCCGCATGGGGATTGCGCCCAGAAGGGGCACAGAGCCAGCTGGGAGACGGGCATGCAGCCAGGCTCGGATCAACGGCCCGACACAGGCCCTTTCGGAGACAGGGCCGGGTCCATGCCCAGACCCAGCACCCGCCCAGCTAATGGGAGCCCACGGGGTGCATGGGGGGGGAGTCCCGGGACCCTCAGCTGGAGATGGGAAGTCCCGGCAGTGCTGTACTACCCCGGGGGTTTGTCCCCTTTGCTGGGGAAGGGGAGGGAGATCCCGTGCTCGGAGGGTGAGACCGGGGGGTGGGGAGGGCGCAGTGCAGGCATGGGGTGGAATGTGGGGGACGGAGGGAAGCTGGGCAAGCCACTCCCCTGCTCAGTGCCTCAGTTTCCCCTGAGAGGTAACTCTCCTTCTCTTGCGTAAAGCGCCGAGCTCTCCAGCTGCTTTATAAAGGGCTATGGTGCTGCAACATCGGGGGTCCCGTCAGCTCCCGACCCGGCCCCGTGGTTTCACCCCTTTTTGTTCGGCTTTAATCTCCAGCCACCGGTTCTCGGCTGGAACCACAAGCCTCCCATTTCCTCCCCGCACCCTGACCATCGCTGCTCCGTCCTCGCTGTGACGGCTCACTACCGGGCCTCTTCTCCCGTCCCGCGATCATGTTGGGGTCTCTCCTCCGCCCCTGTCAACCAGCACCCCCCAGGACCAGGCGCAGCGCTGGCCTCACCCCGCCGCACACTGCGGGAAAAGTCACCCAGAAAGCGCTGGCGAAAAGCAGAGGCCAGTGGAAACTCGGCTGCAAAAATCTCGGCACCACAAACCGACCCGATGGGCCGAAAAACCACCCCACTGCATGCTGGGACTGACAGCAATGGGATAGTCCAAGCTTCATCCGTCCTCGCTCTAACCACCAGACCTCACTCACGGCCAGCCAGAACCCAGGAGTCTTGACTCCCACCTCCCCACCTTCGCACTAGATCCCATTCCCCCTCTCAGAGCTGGGGAGAGAACCCAGGAGTCCGGGGAGGGAGGGATAACTCAGTGGTTTGAGCATTGGCCTGATAAACCCAGGGTTGAGAGTTCAATCCTTGAGGGGGCCACTTAGGGATCTGGGGCAAAATCAGTACTCGGTCCTGCTAGTGAAGGCAGGGGCTGGACTTGATGACCTTTCAAGGTCCCTTCCAGTTCTAGGAGACAGGATATCTCCATTAATTAATTATTAATTCCCAGCCCCGCCTTACTCTAACCACTAGACGCCACTCCCCTCCCAGAGCTGGGGACAGAACCCAGGAGTCCCAATGAGCTCATGAGACCAGCTTGGCCTGTCAGTCACCAGGAGGGAGACGCTGAAACTGGGTAGTGTTGGCATCCAGCAGCGTCGGTGGATGAAACTGGGTCAGGAAGGAATAAAAACCGTCCATTTGGAGAGTCGCTTTGTTTCTGGCCTCAGGAACTTCCAGTGGCAGTGAGTTCCACAGGCTGCTGCATAACAAGAGGCTTCTATTGGAACATCCGGCACTGCCCCGTGCTGGGCGGGTGGGACTTGGCCCAAGATGCACCCAGCTCTGGGGGGGGGAGTGGGGTCTAGTGGGTCAGAACCAGGGGTGCCTGGACTGCAACTCTAGTAGCCCAGCACCCCAAAAGCTGGGCGAGCATCTCCCCTGCTGCCTAGAGACCCGACAGCCAGACACCGCCACGCTTCCTGGACCTGCGCTGCCTGTCCAGCCCGAGAGAACAGGGGTAGCCGGCTGAGGGGCCCAGGGGCTGAGTGAGGGGGGCGGGCACGGAGCGGGTGAGATACCAGCTAGATGTGCGGTCTGACCCAGGGGAGCAGGAGACCAGCCAGAGGGGCCCAAAGGGCCGATCCGGCCCTCCAAGGGGCATGGGGGCAGGGCTGGCATGTGGAGCCCCAGGGGGCAGGGCCGAACGCTGAGCACACGGGGTTCAAGGAGCACCCCAGCTCATTACCCTTCCCCTGGGGGGGGGGCCGGCGTGCCCACCCCCACATACTCCCATTGGGGGAGGGAACGATCCCCGTGGAGGACGGGCTGGGAAGAGCAGGGGGCAGGAGGTACCCCGAGGCTGTACAGAGGAGAGGGCAGGGTGGGGCACTCCCCACAGGGGGCAGGCTGGGGGGTACCCAGAGGAGGCAGAGCGCTCTCCATGGGGGGGGGGCAGGTCATACCCCAGGGGTGCACAGAGGAGGGGGAGGGGGTGCTCCCTGTGGGGGGACAGGCTAGTGGGAGCAGGGGCAGGAGGTACCCTGGGGGTGCACGGGGGAGGGGGCTCCCCATGAGGGGTGGGACACGGAGAGCAGGGGGCAGGGCATGAGGTACCCCGGCCATGCACAGCGGAAGGGGGGGCAGGGGTGCTCCTCATGGCTGCGGGAGGGCTACCCCGGAGGCACACAGG
>NW_023260538.1:13972-14318 GCF_013100865.1 Trachemys scripta elegans
GGGGAAGCAGGGGAAGGGGGTGCTCCCTGTGGGGAGCAGGGGTGGGAGGTACCCCAGGGGTGCACATGGGGGAGAGAATCAGGGGAAGGAGGCAGGGGGAGAGGGCACTCACCGTGGGGGCTACCCCGGAGGCACACAGGGGAGGGGTGAGCAGGAGATATCCCGGGGGTGGGCGGGGGAGGGATGAACAGGGAGCAGGGGATATCCCGGGGGCGCACAGGGGAGGGGAGGGCGGGGGGTGCACAGGGGAAGGAGCAGCAGGGGAAGGAGGTGCTCCCCTTGGGGGCGGGGCAGGGGATACCCTGGGGGTGCACAGGGGAGGGGTCGGCGGGGGGTGTACAGGGGA
>NW_023260538.1:19318-32143 GCF_013100865.1 Trachemys scripta elegans
GCGGGGGGGGGGCAACAGGGGGGCTGTACCTCACAGCTGGCGGGGCGGATATGTGTGTGGATTTTTTACCCTCTGCTCAGGCCCATAGCTCTAGCTTGCCCCTTTCCCTCTCCTCCCCCATCAACCGCCCTCCGGGGAAGCTGCCAAACATGGGGGAAACTGAGGCACACAGTGGCCTGGCAAAAAATGCTGCAGTAAATCCCTACTTTGTTGGAGCAAAGCGTGTCGGCCAGATCCACAGGCTGGGGGCTCCTCCCCAGAGACTGGCACCGTTGAGAAAGATCAGGGGGGCTGTGGGGTTCAGTGGCTGCACATGACGCTCCCAAGGTGATGCTGAGGCGCTCCTGGGGTGCACAAACCGGGGAAGCATGAGTGGGAGCAGAGAGGTTTTTTTCCCCTCTGGATCTGGCCCCAGGGAACTGGGCTGGCAAACCGGGCCCAGACCTGGTGCCCCCAATTGCCGATGAATGAGGGAGGGGGTCAGAGGTTTGAGGATTGGCCTGCTAAACCTAGGGTTGTGAGTTCAATCCTTGAGGGCCATTTAGGGATTTGGGGCAAAAATCTGTCTGGGGATTGGTCCTGCTTTGAGCAGGGGGTTGATTGATCTAGGTGATCTCCTGAGGTCCCTTCAGGTTGTGGAATCTCCACCTCTGGAGATATTTAAGAGTAGGTTAGATAAATGTCTATCAGGGATGGTCTAGACAGTATTTGGTCCTGCCATGCAGGCAGGGGGCTGGACTTGATGACCTCTCGAGGTCCCTTCCTGTCCTTGAATCTATAAACCCTGATATTCTCTGATTCTATGAGAGAAGAAACCAGGGGGAATGATTTCAGGGTTGGAAACCCTGCCTTAGGGTGAGAGACGCCAGCAGCTCCACTATTGAGCCGAACAAAGGGAAAGTTACGGGGGGGACCTGATCCCTGTCTGGGAACACTTATGTGGGGGACAAATATTTAATACCGGGCTCTTCGATCCAGCAGGGGCACCTGTAACACCCACCGACCGCTGGGATTTGAAGCTAGATGAATCCAGATGGGAAATAAGATTTTTAGCAGTGTGGGAGTAATTCCCCCTGGGGATAATTTCCCAGGGGCATCAGGGGATTCTCCATCACTGGTGGGTTTAAAATCGCCTTGGGGTGTTGCTCAAAGAGATCTGCTTGATGGACGATTTGGGGGGGCCATTCCCAGGCCAGGGGGTCTGACTAGAAGATGATCCCGTCTGGCCGTGGTAGCCAGGTATCTCTCTCCTGGCCCCACGGCCCCAGCTGCCTCCAAACTGGCAACTTGATCTCACCCCATGGCTGCTGTGGACAGGAGCTACATTCCCCCCCCCCCCCAGCCCCTCATCCTGATTCCCATCACGCAGGCCCCCAGTATCCCCCGGCTTGAGGCCATGAGGGGTGGAAATGAGAGGCCAGGCCGGCCCTGGGCCAGAGAGATGGAGGAACAACAGGAAACAGCTGCAAAGCAGTTGGGCTCCAGCCCCACAGATGGGGCGGGTGGGAGTCACGAGGCAGCAGGACATGACACCAGCTGACCACGGATTAGGGTGACCAGACAGCAAATGTGACAAATTGGGACAGGGAGTGGGGGTAATAGGAGCCTATTTAAGAAAAAGACCCCAAAATCGGGACTGTCCCTATAAAATCGGGACATCTGGTCACCCTACCGCGGATAGAGACGCTTCCTCCTCCACTCAGTGCTAATAACCCCAGTGTCCCGGTGGGGCACTGTGCTGCAGGGAGGAGGATGGGGGCTCAGTAGGGGGCACTGTGCTGCAGGGAGCCGGTTGGGGACTCAGCAGGGTGCCCCATGCTGCAGGGAGTTTCACATATTCTTCACTTCTGGTACTTAATTACCGTGCAGCTGTTCCCCAGCTGCCCAACTCCAGAGCTGGCTGTACCTCAGTGCTGGGCGAGCCATCCCCATGTGGTTGTTTCCCAGCTGTCCCGCCCCAGAGCTGGCTGCATTTCCCTCCCGTCTGTCTGGGCTAGGGAAAGATCAGGGTCTGTTCTGATCTGGGCTATATCTCCACATCCCTGTCCCTGAACTATCCCGTCCCAATTGAGGCCATGTGTCTGAGTGGTCTGCAGGGCGTGTGGCTCTGTCCCCTCCCCCGGTGGGTGAGATCCTGCCCTGCAGTTTGCCAGCTCCGATCTGCATGGCCCCAGCTCCTACCCACCGCAGAGACGGCTCTGGCATCAAGAGGGCGCAGAAAACGCTATCCCTCCCCCATCCCGCCTCCCACACACAGCTCTGTCCCACATGTGCTTCTTATAAACAGTTGGCGAGAGACCCACCCCGCATCTCCCAGCCAGGCCTGCTTTTTCCAGAGCTTGACTGTGGCCAGACGCCACTTAATTTAGGGTTGGTTTGTGCACATACCGGTAGGGGCAGCTCAGTGGGGGGGCTCTGCCCGCTGTGTGTGTGTGTGTGTATGGGGGGGGAGGGTCAGGACCAGCCCGATGTCCCAGCATGGCCTTAAGGGGCGCTGTGCTGCAGGGAGCAGGGCAGGGCTCTCCCCTGGCCGTCAGGGCTGGTCCTGATGCCCCAGCACGGTGCTACAGGGCAATGTTGTGAATGGAACAATAGGAATTGCACTGTGTTGAAATGCAGCTAACTCTGGGGAGGGGCAGCTGTTGACAGCTGCATAGCAACACTGCACTGACCCCCGCTGAGCCCCCCGCCTGCTCCCTGTAGCACAACACCCTCTGCTGAGCCCCCCGCCCCGTTCCCTGGAGCCCAGAGCCCCCTGCTGAGCCCCCGCCTGCTCCCTCCATCACAGCGCCCCCTGCTGACCACACATCCCGCCCTGTCCCCTGCCCCACTCCCTGTGGCCTGGCACCTCGTAGCACTGCACAGGGGCATCGAGGCCTGCAGTGATTGCCATGGGGAGGATGTTAACTGGGGAGGGGAGGTGTGGGGCACTACAGTGCTGGGGGCTGGGCAGGACAGACACACTGCCGGGCCCCCCACTGCTGGCTCCCCCTGCTGGCCCCAGGCTGCCCATGGCACCATCTCGTCCCCTAGTGCTGGGTAAGGGACTGGGAGGGCAGAAGTCTGGGCTGCAGGGCACGGCCTGGGGCTGGGGGGCACTAGCAGGGGCAGCAGAGCCCACGGCCGCAGCGGGGGAGCGCAGGAAGGGCCGACGGGGAGGGAAGGGCTGGGATGCGCAGGGAACAATGGGGAGAGGGGTTATTGTTCTGCTGGTGGCTGCTGGGAGGTGCAGTCTCTGGCCAGGTGCATGCTGGGAGATGCAGTCTCTGGCCAGGTGCATGCTGGGAGTTGTAGGCAGGTGCATGCTGGGAGATGCAGTCTCTGGCCAGGTGCATGCTGGGAGTTGTAGGCAGGTGCATGCTAGGAGATGCAGTCTCTGGCCAGGTGCATGCTGGGAGGTGTAGTCTCTGGCCAGGTGCATGCTGGGAGATGCAGTCTCTGGACTGGTGCATGCTGGGAGTTGTAGGCAGGTGCATGCTGGGAGATGCAGTCTCAGGCCAGGTGCATGCTGGGAGATGCAGTCTCTGGACTGGTGCATGCTGGGAGTTGTAGGCAGGTGCATGCTGGGAGTTGGCCAGTGTGTGCGGCCAGCGTGCGGGGCAGGAGCAGAGACTCCGGCTCCGACAGCGGGTGAGTCAGATCCGCCCCCCCCGGCTCTGTGCACCCCGCGGGAGGATCGGGGGTCGGGGTTGGTACTTGGGGGGTGATGGGATTGTGCGGGAGGAGGCTGGGGGGGGGCGAGATTTGGGGCTGGACGGGGCCCTAAGGGGTGAGGATTGGGCAGGGGGCTGAGGGGAGGGAGGCTGTTTATGGGTGTTGGGGGGCTGGGTGAAGGGGCTGTGCCGGGGGCTGGGTGTTGGGGGTCTGGGAAAGGGACGGTGGGGGGCTGGACAGGGTGCAGTGGGGGGTTGGGTGAGTTGTGGCTGGGCGGAGGATGGTGAGAGGGTTGGGAGGGCGGTGGGGAGCTGGGTGAGGCGGGGGGCTGGGTGGTGGGGAGCTGGGTGAGTTGGGGGGCTGGGCGGAGGGCAGTGGGGGCTGAGTGAGGCGGGAGGCTGGGCGGAGGGCGGTGGGGGGCTGAGTGAGCTGGGGGCTGGCCTGGGTGCTGCCCCTCTAACCCTCACTCCATCTCTTCCAGCCCCCCCGCCATGCCGGCCCCCTGCTCTGCCTGCGACGCCAGCCCGGCTGCCCTGCGGCGCCCCAAGACGGGCCACGCCCTGTGCCGCGCCTGCTTCCTGGCGGCCTTCGAGGAGGAGACGCACCAGGCCATCGTGGCCGGGCGGCTCTTCCGGCCCGGCGAGACCGTGGCCATCGGCGCCTCGGGCGGCAAGGACTCCACGGTGCTGGCCCACCTGCTGCAGCTCCTTGACCAGCGCCACAGCTACGGCCTGCG
Source organism: Trachemys scripta elegans (assembly GCF_013100865.1). NCBI lineage: Eukaryota > Metazoa > Chordata > Testudines > Emydidae > Trachemys > Trachemys scripta. The sequence continues at coordinate 23,709 of NW_023260538.1, forward strand.
CCTGCTGCTGCTCTCCGTGGACGAAGGCATCGCCGGCTACCGCGACGCCTCCCTGGCCGCCGTGCGCCGCCACCAACGCCGCTCCGGCCTGCCCCTGCATGTGGTCTCCTACCGCCAGCTCTACGGCTGGAGCATGGATCGCATCGCCCGCCACCTCGGCCCCCGCAACAACTGCACCTTCTGCGGCGTCTTCCGGCGCCAGGCCCTCGACCGGGGCGCCCTGCTGATGGGTGCTGACAAGATCGCCACAGGTGAGGGGGAGCCGCCGGGGTCCCTCCTGCTGGGAGGGGCAAGATGGCCACAGGGGGCGAGGGGGCAGGAGTGCCCACAGGGAGTGTGTGGCATGGGAGAGCAGGGGCCAGGATCGCCCTGGGGGCAGGTGGGGTGGGGTGTCAGCTGTACATCTCCCCAGGTGTGTGTGGGGGATTCTGTGGGATGGAGGCAGGGGGAGCTGAATTGCGGGGAGCGGGCTGTGCTGGAGAAGGGGGTGCTATGGGGTCTGCTTTGGGGGGCTCTGTATTGTGGGGAGGGGTCACCGCAGGGTCTGACCCGGGGGCCCCCTCCGGCCTGACTCCTCCGCTCTTCCCCGCAGGGCACAACGCGGACGACGTGGCTGAGACGGTGCTGATGAACTTCCTGCGGGGCGACGTGGGTCGGCTGCGCCGGGGGGCAGGAACAGGGCCAGCGGGCGGGGAGGGGGCCGTGCCCCGCTGCAAGCCCCTGCGCCACGCCTACGAGAAGGAGATCGTCCTCTACGCCTACTTCCAGGGCCTGGACTACTTCAGCACCGAGTGCGTCTACGCCCCCCAGGCCTACCGCGGCTACGCCCGCGCCCTGCTCAAGGAGCTGGAGGCCGCCCGGCCCAGCGCCGTGGCTGACCTGGGCCACTCGGGCGAGCGGCTCTCGCTGCGCTCCGACCTCCGCATGCCGGCCCGCGGCACCTGCCAGCGCTGCGGCTACGTGGCCAGCCAGCCCCTGTGCAAGGCCTGCGTCCTGCTGGAGGGGCTCGACCGCGGCCTGCCCAAGCTGGGCATCGGCAAGCACCGGCGCCTGCGGGACAAGCTGCGGGACGGGCAGCCCCTCACCCAGGAGGAGCGCAGGCGTCTGGGGGCTCCGGCCGAGGGGGAGCCGCCGGAGGAGCAGGAGTCTCGGGGGGAGCTGGGGACAGACGAGGAGCCGTGGGGCAGACGGGAGCTGAGGGGCCCACAGGACCTGGACTTCTGAAGTGGTGTGGGGTGTGCCACTGAGACCAGCCATGCTCCAGTCCACAGCCCTACTCGGGGGCCAGGGGGGAGTGGAATCCAATGGGATACAAAGGGGGAGATGGGAGCCAGGACTTCTGCGTTCTCTCCCTGGCTCTGGGAGGGGAGTGGGGTCTCGTGGTTACAGCAGAGGGGGTTGGGAGCCAGGACTCTTGGGTTCTATTTCCATGTCACTGTGTGACTAGGTAAGTCAGTTTTACCTTGCTGTGACTCAGTTGCTCCCTCCCACCCCCCTAGAATTGAGATGATGCAGCTTATATTTTGTAAACTGCTTTGAGAGCTGTTCATAAGTGCTCAGTATGAAGAAATGGCTCATGTAATCTCCTGGTACAGAAGAGAACCAAGGACATGTGAAAGAGCTGATAATAAAACTGTTTTCTGAAGAAGAAATCACGCGGTAAACAGCCTCTCTAATCTTTGGCAATCACATAACAAAAGCCAGCCAGGCCCTTAAAAACTAAAAACCCGGCTCGCAAGTTTAAACTTAGACAGGGCTGCTTGAGATATTTCGAACAAAATAGGGGTTTTTCTACCAAAAAATGTAGAAACAAACATTTGGAAACACCTGACTCCCAGTTTTTTGCAACAAGGTTGGACGTTGTTGAACTGCAAAGCTTCATTTTTTTCCCAGTTGAAACAACTTTTTGGTTAGAAATTTGAGCAAATTCACACGTTAAGGGGGCAAAGGTCCAAACTTGAGATGAGATATTTCAAAACGATTGAAAGGAAACTGCTTGAGGGATTGGAACTGAAGAAAAAGTTATTCTCATGTAAATATTAGAGAGTTTGAACTTTTCAGTCTGATTTGGGGCTGGGTAATTTTTTCCTGAAAGTCTTGGGGCAGGGGAAACCTACAGCCTTTGTGGCCTGATTACACAGCCCCAGGTTTTGCCGGGTCACAGATTGCCTGGTTCAAACCACAAGGGTCAGAGATGATGCGAAGAGTTTTACAGAAATGATTTTTAGTAAATCCACCCTGTAGCAATAAATGGCATGTAGGAACCTTTCTCTGCCATTCCCATTCTATAGCGGGGATGCAATGTTCATTTATTCTCTAGAACAGGAATTCTCAAACTGGGGGTCCCAACCCAAAAGGGGGTGGCAAGGCTATTAGAGGGGGGTTGTGAGACCTAGGGGTACCATATTTGAAGGACACTGTCAGAGGAAAAGGGGAACTGGTGCAGGGGTGGGTACAGCTTTCTGGCCACCCAGCTCCGAAGGCAGTGCTGCCGTCAGCAGCAGTCAGGGTGACAGTGCCTTACGCCTGGGAGCGGACGAGGTTTCACTTTTATTACAACTCAGCAGCAAGAAGCGCGAGTAGGGACTAGGAGGACAGTTTGCACGCCAGCGTAGCCTTTTATTTCATGTAACGTATCACACCACCGTGGGTTCAGATCTAGCGGCTACCGTTTCAAGCTTAACAGTGAAAGTCACCTGTGCTACGTGCTCTAGATGTAGAATCTCGAGGAACACAAAGACCAAGGGTAGAGACCACGCAGACATTCACAAGTACAAGGTCTAGTCTGTTTTATAGGTTTTATTAAAGTTAGTTATTCTCCAAGCCGATGGCAATTCTAGACAGACCTACGCACAAGTTACAACTATAGTTACACTCACATCCTCAGCAATAGCATTAGGTCTGATGGGTCTTATGGTTTGAGCAGAGGGATGGTTCCTGCTGGAGATTCCCATAGCGAGCTCAGTTTCCCCACTCTGGGCACCCTGGTTTTATGTGATTCTGCCTATGGCAAACTTCTGCACATGGACATGAAAGTGTCACCCCTCTTTTCCCTTGTCGGTCCCCTACAAACTTAAGGGACCCCGATTTTTATAGGTTGTGTAGGCTCTCTTTGTTCTCATTAGCATTGACGCACAGCCTGTGTCCTGTGGTTAAGGCACGTGCTGGAAACACATGTGCCTTTACAGCATTTTTAGGATTTAAAATTCATCTTCCAGTACATTTTTCTCATTACCCCTTGGCCCCTCTTTCCCCCATTATCTTAGGGAATTGGGTTTTTCTTCGCTCATTTACTTATCAGCATTTTTTAGCTCCAAGGCCTAAACTAGTTAAGCTAAAACCTTTCAGGCCTCAGCCTACAGGTCTTGCATTTCAACCCTACTGACTCAGATACTGAATACGGGATTCTTCCCTTTACATACTGATCAATCGTAGACTTCTATAGTCCTACGACTTAAGTATTGAGCATACAATGATTATATAGGCCATAACGTGTTAATCAGATCACACAATAAATGTGAACAATAATCTAAAATCATTGGCTATACCAGGCCAGAGGGAGACGAGGACAGAGCTGAAGCCAATGCAGGCTCCTACTGGCCCAGGTCCAGAGAGCAGGTAGGCACGGGGGTGGAGTGTGCCAGCGATGCCCAACAGATGCGGCTGGGTTAGTGTTGCCAACCCTCCAGGATTGGCCTGGAGTCTCCTGGAACTGGCATTCATCTCCCAGTGACCACTGAAAGCAATCTGGGAATTATAATAGGATATTTTAAGAACATGACACTGTGTCATGTTGGAAAAAAAAAATCTCCTGGAATAGCTTCAGTCCCAGTTGGCAGCCCGAGGCTGGGTGAGGGAGCTGATCTCCAGCTGGGCAGCGTAGGAAAGCCACTAGGGGATTCAGCGCCATTGATTGCAGAGATAATGCGGACATGTGTCATTTACTGCTCCTGGGAGTATGTCCAGTGATTTGCTGTCACTTCGGTTGGGGGGCGGGGTAATCACAGCCTGAAATATATTCAGAGGGGGAGCCCTGCTCTAGAATGGGATTAAAAACCAGCTGCCCTTTAGGACAGTACCAATTTCCATCTGATTCTCTAGGCCGGAGTGTCTCAGTCTTTTCCGCACGGGAGCGCACCATGGTCCTGCAGCCCCCCTCCCCACCCCCACCTCGTCTCGGATTCAGATAATAGGCCCTGAATTTAATCACCTGACAGACCCTAGCAAAGGTTGGGAAAACACGTTATGGCCTACTGTACCTCTGAGCTCCGCTCTACTCAACTGCCAGATCGGGGATGGAGGCAGAAAACCCTGAGGTAGATTCTCTTGGCCATTTGAAATGGCCATTCTGTCAAAATCAAAATGTTCAGTGTGGGGTCGGGGGAAGTGTCTAAATGACTTATTTTGACATTTTCATTTCAGGTGCTATTCCTGCCTGCTGGCCGAGTCCCTTTCGGTGACTCGGTTTCCCCTGGTCTAATATGGGCGTATTGATACTGACCTTTGTGAAGTGCTTTGAGAGCCACAGATTGAGAACACCAGCTAGAGGGGAAGGATGGCCCAGTGGTTGTTGGGCACTACTCTAGGACTTGGAAACTCAGGCAATACACTACAGACTTCCTCTATGGGCTGGGGCAAGTCACTTTAGGCATCGAGATTCCATTGAAATCAACGATGCTGCCTGAGTCTGCAGAGAGCCCACTGTAGCAGTAGGATTTTATGTTTGCATTTTATATAATGTAGAATGAAGAATAATAATGCATCATGTATTAAATGTATTGGTGTATGATTTGATTATATTCTGCCAGCCACCCTTTTTGAATAGCAGAACGGAATGGCCTAATGGGCCATTGGTAGAGCTGCATCAGCCAGCATCTGTGTCTGAAGCTGATTTTTAAGGCAGTGACAGATCTTTAGGGTCACCACTTTGTTGTAGGTTTAGCATTTTAAAATAAGTAAAAGAATGCAATGAGTGTTTTCTCCTGCGTTGCAATTTGATGTTCCTGTTCACATGCCCTGTGTAAATCAATCCTGGTTTGTGTGCGAATAAGGAATGTGTGTGTTAGAAGATAAGTGTGTGAAGGCCACCGAACCAGATGTTCTAGGGAGGAACCGAGGACAGACGCAAGGGCGATAGAAAATTACAACACACCCCTGTTGACATGTCGGAAGAGGGCAGATTGACGACTCCAAAAGTAAGACAGGCACCTATTAATGGGAGCAAGATAGCTGTGATCAAAACCAGCATGGGGTAACTCCCTGGGAGACTTAATTAAAAATAAGAAAAACAATTTAAGAAAACAAGCACTCATCAAACAACAATTGATTACAGCATGATGGTGCAAAACTCATTGGCCCCAATGAAGGAAAATCTCTATATAAACAGGGGGCCTTGCCATGAAACTTTGGGTTCGTCCTGCCAAGACTTCCCTGGGTTCGATGGAACCCGGCTCCTCCCTACCCGTGATCAACCTAGCTGGCCACTAGATTGATCCCGACTCTGGACTGGTAACTATAACATCAACTGGCAGGATAGCGTGTGTGTGGTGTGATTGAATGCCTATGCTAATCGTTGTATTTCCAATACACGTGGCGTATTGCCTTTCCCCCCAAAAAAGATCCTATGTGCTTCTTATAAGCATAACATTTTTGGTGGAGAATTGCGAAAAGGGAAAGACATGCAGCATGATTATTGAAAATATTGCTAAAAGCTGCACCATATGTATAAAGTGATCAATCATTCAGGTGTGCACACCCCCGGTCATAAAGATACCGGGCAATAGGGGGAGGATTAGCATCTTTGCTCCGACCCGTCCGTCAGGGAAAACTATACAGATAAGATATATGTGTAAACTGTTTGTACAAACTGTCTAGGTACAGGTCTGGCCCATCTTACGCGGGGATTCCGTTCCGCGGTTAGCGCGTAAAGCGAAAACCGCGTATAGCCAAAACCCCACTGAGTTCAATGGCAGGCGAAATCGCCCACACTACAGGTATAGTATTAAAATTGTTGTTTTTCTCTTGCTTTTTTTGTTTTTGCCGACCGCGTAAAGTTGAAATCGCACATGTTAAATGCGCGTAAGATGCAACAAACCTGTACATGCACCCCCCGTCGTAGAGGTACCGGGCCCTAAGGCCTGTTTGTCATGGAAAAATTGCATAGGTGAATATACCCTCAGTCGTAGCAGGATTGAGCCCAAAAGGTAGAGGGCTTCGGGTTCATACTTGGGACAATACTTGGAAGGGTGATATCTGGGCTGATGGAAAATAAGCAAGTGATTTAAGGAAAGAGAGTGAGACGTTAACTCTGCAGAGGCTGGAGGGAAATAAGCAGTTGAACGTTGTAAAAATGTTTTTTAAAAAAAGTGTTATAGAAAGCGAATTCTTGGTTTCCTTGCAGCCATTCTGAAGGGAAAATGGGCCTCTTTCCAAAGGAATGTATGTAAAGAAGCCAGGCAAAGAGACAGTCTGATTGAAATCATCTGACTATGAACAATTTAGTCCGATTCGCTAAAAGAACGTAAAGGGGTTTCTATTGGAACTTAACTGCCCCCAAATGTATACAAATGTAATCTGTGAACAGCTGTGTAAAAATTAAAGCAGTGTAAGGGATGTTAAGCAAAAGAGTATGTATGTATGTGTGTATAAATATATTGTGTAACTATGTGGAGTGTTTAGGAGCTAAACCAACACTCCTGGTTTGTAAAACTCTTGTTTTGTAGGTTTAAAATGAACTGGTTTGGTTTGGTTTTGAAATAATACCACTCAAATCCATTTGAATCTTTCATTCAAAGTTGCACAACTGAGAAACACTTTTTGACAGACACAGGTAACTAGTGTTGTTTGGCTTTGGGATTTAGCATTTAACCCTTAAGGTACCTCAATGCTTTATAATGTTCACTATCTTCTCAAAGACCAAAGTCGTGGCTGCAGCAGGGCAGTCCAACCCAGAAGAATGGGAAGAAATTCCGGATTTGTTTTGTGGTAACAAAATAGCAAATAAAAACACTAGGAAAATAATAAAAAGGTTAAAATAAGACAGTGCCCCTCTGGAGCAACAGCAGGGGTGAGGTGCACAAAATAAAAAAGGCAACATTAAAACCACTGAGCCTTAAGGTGGCTCTGAGTAATCAGACTGTCACTTTGATAAGGATACATAAAAACTCTAAGCACAAAAGAAACAGTTCCACCTTATCTACAAATTGATATGGCTAATGTTATAGAAGTTAAACTATGAAGGGAATGTGCATTCTCCCCAGGCCGTGTGCAGTGTATATTGTAGAAGGGATACAAGAAATGCAAACAAAATATGCCACTTAAAATCCTATTAGGTCTCCAAAGGGAGCCACCATAGGTTGTGTTTTCTTTTTCAGATCGCTGGGTGTTTTGGAAGCAGGAGTTGAAAGTGGAAAGAAATCAAAACTCTGGTGGAAGTTGATTGTGTCCCTTTTAAAACAAAGTCTCTGAGCTGCTTGGCTTTGGACCCAAAAGCAAGCCAGAAAGTGTCTGAGTTAATGCAAATCACCTGACTGATAGAGGAAGGAGAGAACTGCCCATAAATGGCAGCACAAAGGAGCCGCAGATAAAGGACAGACCTGGTCAGCAAACAAACTACCTGAAACCAAAAGGCTCAAATTATGACCCTCCAGAGAAAGGTGGAAAAAGGAGTCAAACCTAAACAAAAAAATAAAAAATAAAACAGGTTAACCCTAAGTAGAAAAAAATATTCTTTTTGTATTTGTGTGCAGTGCTAAAGTCTAAAGATAGGTACAAAAGGGGTCTGCTTATATACGACACCCCTACCTTTCAATTCACCTATACCCCAAGGCTGTAATTAAATTAAAAAGCCTATGCAAAAATTTCAAGAGGGCATTGAACACACTGGCCTCAAAAACAAATTGTCTAAATAAAAGGCCTGGTATAACAAAATACTTTTAATACATTTGATGTTAATATTAAACGTTGGAATAAATGTAAAGTTAATAAGTACTGCTAAAAGGATTCAATTTCCTTAGCCCACACATTTATAAATATGCTGAAATCACTCACCCATTGTGGAAACTGCTAAAGAAAAAGACAGAATGGGAATGGGGAAAAGAGCAGGACTCCGTGTTAACCCTGCTAAAACACAAGGCTCTCCCAACCCTAGGGTTACCATATTTCCACAAGCAAAAAAGAGGACACTGGGAGGGGGGAGGAGCCCCGCCCCTGCCCCACCCCCATCCACTCCCTCCCACTTCCCACCCCCTGATTGCCCCCCTCAGAACCCCCCACGCTCCTTGTCCCCTGACTGCCCCCTCCTGAGAACACCCTACGAGCCTACCTGTCCCCTGACTGCCCCGACTCTTATCCACACCTAGGGTTACCATATTTAAAAAATAAAAAAAGAGGACACTCCACGGGGCCCTGGCCCCACCCCTTTCCCGCCCCCGCCC
>NW_023260538.1:32226-32649 GCF_013100865.1 Trachemys scripta elegans
GGGTCCGGAGGCACGGGGGCTGCCTGAAGCCGGTAGCACTGGCTCGGGCAGCTTGGCTCTTAAACAGAGCCGAAGAGTCAGGGGAGGAGCAGAGCAGCCGGAGCCCTGGAGGGGAAGTGCCCGGCCGGGGGGCGCAGGGTCCGGAGGCATAGGGGCTGCCCGAAGCCCGAGCGCTACCAGCTTCACAGTTTGCCGGGCAGCCTCCAGACCCTGCGCCCCCAGCTGGGCGCTTCCCCTCCTGGGCTCCGGCTGCGCCGGCCGGGGGCGGAGGGTCTGGAGGCTGCCCGGCAAACCATGAAGCCGGTAGTGCTTGGGCAGCCCTTTTCGCGTGGCTGGGAGGGAGGAGGGGGAGTTAGGACGGGGACTTTGGGGAATGGGCGGGGTTGGGGCAGGGAAGGGGTGGAGTTTGGGCGGGGGCGGGAA
>NW_023260538.1:32689-45541 GCF_013100865.1 Trachemys scripta elegans
GGGGGCTGCCCGAAGCCGGTAGCACTGGCTCAGGCAGCTTGGCTCTTAAACAGAGCCAAAGTCTGAGTCAGGGGAGGAGCAGAGCAACCGCGGGAGAGGAAGTGCCCGTCCGGTATTTTTCCCAGACATGTTCGGCTTTTTGGCAATTCCCCCTGGACGGGAATTTGATTGCCGAAAAGCCGGACATTTCCGGGAAAAAACGGACGTATGGTAACCCTAGCCAACCCCAGCCCTGCGTTTCCCTGATGAATCACAGCCTTGTGTTATTTGTTTGGCAGCTAATAACATGGCCTTGGCTGCCACACTATTAAAAAACAATGAAAAGGAGAAACTAGTGCCAGTAGCATATGACTCTAGAAAATTACAAGGAGCAGAAATAAATGTTGATCCCTGTGAATGTGAGTGTCTAGCAGCCATCTGGGCAGTACAATCTTTTGAGCCTCTCACAGGTACAGCCCCGATTACTATCCAAAGCACCCACACTCCTCTCAAGTACATTTGATCAGGGAGACTGATGGGAGGTAAAGTCTCAAACACCCGAATGGCCCAATGGACGCTGACTTTAGTTAACAGAGGGGTGATCACAGAAACAGTGTCCAAGCCGGACATGCTAACACATGCCCTGATTGAGAAAGGGAACCGACATGAGTGTCCAGAGGTCATTCTGGAGCAAAAAATTGCCGTGGTAGAGGCACCCCCACTGGAAGAATTAGATACCGTGGGTCAAGAAAAGCACGTCTGGTTTACTGACGGGAGTGCAATGGTAGTAAAAGGGAAAAAATGTGTAAAATATGCTGCCATTCACTTAGAAGAGGAAGTCATTCAGGGATGTCTACACCGTGGATCAGCTCAGAGGGCCGAGCTCCACGCAATTTATCAAGTTTTAAGGCAATATGAAAATTCCCCATGACCCGCGTATATTTATGCTGACGGTGATTTTTGTGTGAACGGGATACAGTTTTGGATACATGATTGGTATAGGAACAGGTGGAAAGCAGCGGATGGAAAGGATCTTGCATATTCAGAGGAATGGAAATGGATTTACCAGTGGGTAACAAAGAGCCCTGAACAGGTAAAAGTGCAACATGTAAAGACACACAGTAAAGGAACGGGTATGGAATAATCAAGTAGATCAGGCCTGCACAACAGGCGGCCCGCGGGGGTTGAGTAGATGGGCTCACTGTGCGGCCCGCGGGGGAGCGAGTAGGCAAGCGGGGGGTAAGGGGGGGGGCTGAGTAGGGGGGCAGGCGGGCAGTGGCGGGGAATGAGTAGGTGAGCCGGGCCGGTGGAGGGCTGAGGAGGCGAGAGGGTGACAGTAGCAGGGGGAGCAGGTGAGCTGGTGGCGGGGGAGGGAGGGCTGAGGAGGCGAGTGGGTGGGCAGTGGCGGGGGGGCAGGTGAGCCGGCGAGCTGGAGGGGTGGGGGGCTGAGGAGGCAAGTGGGTGGGCAATGGCGGGGGGTAAGTAGGCGAGACAGCAGGCGTGGGGGGCTGAGGAGGCGAGCAGGCGGGCAGTGGCGGGGGGGCAGGTGAGCCGGTGAGCCGGAGGGGTGGGGGGCTGAGGAGGCGAGTGAGCAGGCAGTGGCGGGGGATGAGTAGGCGAGCCGGGGGAGGGGGGCTGAGGAGGCAAGTGGTGAGTCGGTGGCTGACCTGTTCTACTGATCTGGTCTGGCTCCCATCCCCTCTCCCAGGGCCGGCTCCAGGCACCAGCAAAACAATCAAGTGCTTGGGGCGGCACATTTCTAGGGGCGACATTCTGGCGCTGGCCATCATAGGTGCTGACTCCAGGGCATGGGAAAAAAGGGCCCCTGCCGCCCCAGCTCGCCTCTGCCTGCTCCCCTGAGCGCGCCGCCACCGCTCCGCTTCTCCCCCTCCCTCCCAGGCTTGCCGCGCACGACAGGCTGGGAGGGAGGAGAAGCCAAGTGGTGGGGCGCTTGGGGGAGGCGGTGGAGGTGAGCTGGAGCGGGGAGTGGTTCCTCTACCCCCGTTACTTCCTGCACCCCCCCACCCTAGCTCATCTCCACTCCACCTGCTCCCCATGAACGCGCCGCCGCTCCGCTTCTCCCCCCTCCCTCCCTCCCAGGCTTGACACATGCGAAACCGTTATTTCGTGCAGCAAGGCTGGGAGGGAGGAGAAGCCGAGCGGCGGGCACTTGGGGGAGGCGGTGGTGGTGGAGCGGAGGTGAGCTGGAGCAGGGAGCGATTCCTCTACCCCCCGTTACTTCCTGCGCCCCCCCACCCTAGCTCACCTCTGCTCCGCCTGCTCCCCTGAGCACACCACTGCTCTGCTTCTCCCCCCTCCCTCGCCTGAGAGGGAGGGGGGGAGAAGCGGAGCGGCGGCACACCCGGGGGAGCAGGCAGAGTGGAGGTGAGCTAAGGCAGGAGGTCATGGGGGGGCCGCAGGAAGCAATGTGGGGGGAGAAATGCGGCACGCCGGGGGAGGAGGCGGTGCTGGGGATTTGGGGAAGGGGTTTGGAAGGGGTGGAGTTGGGGTGGGGCTGGGGGAAGAGGGGCACGAAAAAGAAAGGGGAGGCGGGCAAAGAGTTGCAGCTGTCTGGAGGTGCCTGCCTTCCATGCCTTCCTCATTCACACCTCATTTATTCAACAGGGCAATTGATTACAAAGTGGGGGGAAGATCTTATTCTACTTCTAGCAAAAAGACATTTTTCTTTTACCTTAATTATACTACCTTAGGGGCCCGCTATAACATATTACCGAGGTTCAATACTGCTGTTTCGGTGGGGTGGCGCTGGGGAAGGAGGGTTTGTTTCCACGGGGCAGGTGGTGCGGGGTGTGTGTGTGTTTCGGTGGCGCTGGGGTGGTTGTTTCCATGGGGCGGGTGGCGCTGGGGGAGGGTGTTGTGTTTCAGGGAGGCTGGGTGGTGCTGGGGGGTGGTGGCGGCGCTCGGGGGGTTTCGGCCCTCAGCTGTTTTCTTTGGAGTAATATGGCCCTCGTCACTTTACGAGTTGTGCAGGCCTGATGTAGATACAATAGCCCAACAGCACGACATAGCAGTTGTAACCAGAGGTCAGAAAAGGAACGTCTGTGCTGACACATCTGAGCCAACAGATGGCACTACAGACTGCCCTAATCGAGTTCTGGGAAAAACGGAAAGACAGGAGTTACTTAATGTAGCCCATCAGTTTATGCATGAAGGAATGGAAGGGACTTTAAGAAGGCTAAAGCAAGTAGAATGGGAGTGTATGGAAGATGGTGTTAAAACATGGGTGTGAAATTGTGTGCGGTGCGCTCAGGACAAGGCTCGTCCTCTGCACTGGCAACCCATGATGCACCAATGAAGGCTTGGGCCATGGCCCAGGGTTCAAATTGATTTTATTAACAAATTGCCAAGGAGGAAGGAAGGATTCCAGTATTTATTGGTAATAATTGATTCCTTTTCAGGATGGGTGGAGGCATTTCCCACTAAAAATAACAGCACCAGGGTGGTAGCCCAAAAGTTCTTTCATGAGGTAGTGTGGAAATATGGCACCCCCTGAAATAATAAATTCTGACAGTGGGGGAGCCTTTGTAGGAGAAATCTTTACAACAATGATACAAGCCTTGGGAATTAAACAAAAGCACCATATACCATACTGGTCTCAGGCCAAGGAGAGCGCATGAGTCGCATTATTAAGAAAGCGCTCCGGAAGGTAGTAAATCACACAGGGAAAGACGGGCCGGATAAACTGCCTCTGATTTTGGCTGCCATCCACAGCAGTAATAGACTAAGGACAAAAATTTAACCCTTTCAAATTCTGTTTGGACATCCAATGTGCCTAATAATTGATCCTAGTTACCTGGTACAGGGTCAAGAAGAGAGCTCAAATATAACCCAGCATGATTATTTTCAATGGCTCAAACAGTTACAAGAAGATAAAACCACCCTCCACTATGGGGTTAATCAGGCCTTTGAACACATGAACAACAAAATTCAGAACCAAAGGCCCACAAAGGCAGCCCTGTGGGAAACAAGGGACCAAGTCATGTATCTTAAAATGGGAAAAAGGGGCCACTCACTGGAATCAAAATGGATAGACCCTTACTCCACAGTGGACCTCCTTAGCCCACTGGTACACCGGATTGAAAAAATGGAAAACGAAAATGGGTCCATTTTTCACGAATTAAACTGTTTACATAAATAATGTCTGAATTCTTTACAGAAAAGGACTTCCCAGAACCTGAGCACAAGGCGCTGCTTAACCACCACAATTTTAATCCACAGAAAATGAGACTCCAGTGCAAGGTTTGGCTTTACCTGCTTCCGGGAACTTTCAGTGCCCAAATAATTAGAGGAATCATAGAAGATTAGGGTTGGAAGGGACCTCAAGAGGTCATCTAGTCCAACCCCCTGCTCAAAGCAGGACCAACCTCAACTAAATCATCCCAGCCAGGGCTTTGCCAAGCCGGGCCTTAAAAACCTCTAAGGAAGGAGATTCCATCATCTCCCTAGGTAACCCATTCCAGTGCTTCACCACCCTCCTAGTGAAATAGTGTTTCCTAATATCCAACCTAAACCTCCCCCGCTGCAACTTGAGACCATTGCTCCTTGTTCTGTCATCTGTCACCACTGAACAGCCGAGTTCCATCCTCTTCGGAACCCCCCTTCAGGTAGTTGAAGGCTGCTATCAAATCCCCCCTCACTCTTCTCTTCTGCTGTCTAAATAAGCCCAGTTCCCTCAGTCTCTCCTCGTAAGTCATGTGTCCCAGCCCCCTGATCATTTTCGTTGCCCTCCGTTGGACTCTCTCCAATTTGTCCACATCCTTTCTGTAGTGGGGGGCCCAAAACTGGACACAATACTCCAGATGTGGCCTCACCGGTGCCGAATAGAGGGGAATGATCACGTCCCTCGATCTGCTGGCAATGCTCCTACTAATACAGCCCAATATGCCGTTGGCCTTCTTGGCAACAAGGGCACACTGCTGACTCATATCCAGCTTCTCGTCCACTGTAATCCCCAGGTCCTTTTCTGCAGAACTGCTGCTTAGCTAGTCAGTCCCCAGCCTGCAGGGCCGTTCCTACCCATACGCAAAGTACGCAGCTGCGTAGGGCACCAGAAAATGTGGGGCACCAAAGTTCCTGGTGCCCTACACAGCTGTGTGCTGTTCCAGGCCCCGCTCTGCCTCTTCCCCATGGCCCCCGCCCCTGTTGTGCCCCAGCCCCGCCTCTTCCCACCCCTGCTCCGCCCCAGCCCCACTCCACCCTTTCCCCAAAGCCTCCGCCCCGCCTCTTCCCACCCCCGCTCTGCCCCACTCCCATTCCCCTGAGGACTGCAGCAGGGGTCAGGCACCCTGCACTCACCATCAGCAGGAAGTGGAGCGACCCGGCCCCAACCTACTCCACTCCGCTGGTTCGTGCTGGGGGGCGATTCCCCCCCTTGCCCCCGAAGCCTGCTCCTGCCCCACCCCCGCAGAGGCCTGGGGCCAGCCCCCCACCGGAGGCCTTCACCTCCCCCTGCAGGGGGGCTGCATAGGGCACCAAAATGGCTAGGGATGGCCCTGCCAGCCTGTAGCAGTGCATGGGATTCTTCCGTCCTCAGTGCAGGACTCTGCATTTGTCCTCGTGGAACCTCATCAGGTTTCTTTTGGCCCAATCCTCCAATTTGTCTAGGTCACTCTGGACCCTATCCCTACCCTCCAGCGTATCTACCTCTCCCCCCAGCTTACTGTCATCTGCGAATTTGCTGAGGGTGGAATCCATCCAATCATCCAGATCATTACTAAAGATGTTGAACAAAACCAGCCCCAGGACCAAGCCCTGGGGCACTCCGCTTGATACCGGCTGCTAACTAGACATCGACTGAAGTCCCCCATTAGAAATAGGGACTGTGTTCTGGAAACTTCAGTTAGTTGTCCGAAGAAAGCCTCGTCTATGTCATCCTCCTAGTCCTGTGGTCTATAGCACACGCCCACCACGACATCACCCCTGTTGCTCTCACTTCTAAACTTAACCCAAACACTCTTAACAGGCTTTCCTCCAGTTTCATACCGGAGCTCTGAGCAATCATATCGCTCTCTTACATACAGTGCAACTCCTCCACCTTTCCTCCCCTGCCTGCCCTTCCTGACCAGTTTATACCCACCCATGACAGAAGAAGCAGCCCTCCTCATAAGCTATTATCTAAGAATGAATTCACTCCCCGCCAGCCAATCATGGATTCCTACCCGTGATCCAGTACTCCTCATGGAATGGTATAATAAAAACACCAGCCAACTCTTAAGACCCTTAGGAAATACCAATGTATATGCCTGGGAAGGGGAAGTGGGGCTTAAAGTGTACCTTATAAACACCACAGAAATACCAAACCACTGGAAAATAGGGATTAAAATAGAAGTTCCCTATGGGGATACCACCTGGAGTTCCAGCTACACACAATTACCATATCAGTGGGATGAGCCTGTTAAGACAGGAACAATTCTAACAGTTACTGTGGGTTATTGTCCAATACCCCATGGTGAATTGAACCTATGGTTCCTGGACACATACACCTGAACCTGTACCAGGGAATATGCATTCAAAAGAGGTCCCCCAATTAAAATAAAGAAACCAAAATTGTTTGTGACTCAAAGTAATCCATTAAAAGTCTTGTTAAATCCATTATTTGTAAAAATAAAAATTGGTATGAATTGGACTCAGCTGAACGTGTCTAAATTGGAACCCAAATGTTCACCCTACTCCCTTCCCATTATAACGGCCTAAATAAAAACACATCAACGTCCCTATGGCCGAGCAAAATGATTCATAGATTCTAGGACTGGAAGGGACCTTGAGAGGTCATCGAGTCCAGTCCCCTGCCCTCATGGCAGAACCAAATACTGTCTAGACCATCCCTGATAGACATTTATCGAAACTACTCTTAAATATCTCCAGAGGTGGAGATTCCACAACCTCCCTAGGCAATTTATTCCAGTGTTTAACCACCCTGACAGTTAGGAACTTTTTCCTAATGTCCAACCTAGACCTCCCTTGCTGCAGTTTAAGCCCATTGCTTCTTGTTCTAGCCTTAGAGGCTAAGGTGAACAAGTTTTCTCCCTCCTCCTTATGACACCCTTTTAGATTCCTGAAAACTGCTATCATGTCCTCTCTTAGTCTTCTCTTTTCAAAACTAAACAAACCCAATTCTTTCAGCCTTCCTTCATAGGTCATGTTCTCAAGACCTTTAATCATTCTTGTTGCTCTTCTCTGGATCCTCTCCAATTTCTCCACATCTTTCTTGAAATGCAGTGCCCAGAACTGGACACAATACTCCAGTTGAGGCCTAACCAGAGCAGAGTAGAGCGGAAGAATGACTTCTCGTGTCTTGCTCACAACACACCTGTTAATGCATCCCAGAATCATGTTTGCTTTTTTTGCAACAGCATCACACTGTTGACTCATATTTAGCTTGTGGTCCACTATAACCCCTAGATCCCTTTCTGCCGTACTCCTTCCTAGACAGTCTCTTCCCATTCTGTATGTGTGAAACTGATTGTTCCTTCCTAAGTGGAGCACTTTGCATTTGTCTTTGTTAAACTTCATCCTGTTTACCTCAGACCATTTCTCCAATTTGTCCAGATCATTTTGAATTATGACCCTGTCCTCCAAAGCAGTTGCAATCCCTCCCAGTTTGGTATCATCTGCAAACTTATTAAGCGTACTTTCTATGCCACTATCTAAGTCATTAATGAAGATATTGAACAGAGCCGATACCAAAACATACCCATGCAGAACCCCACTTGTTATGCCTTTCCAGCAGGATTGGGAACCATTAATAACAACTCTCTGAGTACGGGTATCCAGCCAGTTATGCACCCACCTTATAGTAGTCCCATCTAAACTGTATTTGCCTAGTTTATCAATAAGAATATCATTCAAGACCGTATCAAATGCCTTACTAAAGTCTAGGTATACCACATCCACAGCTTCTTCCTTATCCACAAGACTCGTTATCCTATCAAAGAAAGCTATCAGATTGGTTTGACACAATTTGTTCTTTACAAATCCATGCTGGCTGTTCCCTATCACCTTACCACCTTCCAAGTGTTTGCAGATGATTTCCTTAATTACTTGCTCCATTATCTTCCCTGGCACAGAAGTTAAACTAACTGGTCTTTAGTTTCCTGGGTTGTTTTTATTTCCCTTTTTATAGATGGGCACTATGTTTGCCCTTTTCCAGTCTTCTGGCATCTCTCCCATCTCCCATGATTTTCCAAAGATAATAGCTAGAGGCTCAGATACCTCCTCTATTAGCTCCTTGAGTATTCTAGGATGCATTTCATCAGGCCCTGGTGACTTGCAGGCATCCAACTTTTCTAAGTGATTTTTAACTTGTTCTTTTTTTATTTTATCCGCTAAACCTACCCCCTTCCCATTAGCATCCACTATGTTAGGCATTCCTTCAGACTTCTTGGTGAAGACCGAAACAAAGAAGTCATTAAGCATCTCTGCCATTTCCAAGTTTCCTGTTACTGTTTCTCCCTCTTCACTGAGCAGTGGGCCTACCTCGTCTTTGGTCTTCCTCTTGCTTCTAATGTATTGATAAAAAGTCTTCTTGTTTCCCTTTATTCCTGTAGCTAGTCTGAGCTCATTTTGTGCCTTTGCTTTCTAATCTTGACCCTGCATTCCTGTGTTGTTTGCCTATATTCATCCTTTGTAATCTGTCCTAGTTTCCATTTTTTATATGACTCCTTTTTATTTTTTAGATCATGCAAGATCTCGTGGTTAAGCCAAGGTGGTCTTTTGACACATTTCCTATCTTTCCTACCCAGCGGGATAGCTTGCTTTTGGGCCCTTAATAGTGTCCCTTTGAAAAACTGCTAACTCTCCTCAGTTGTTTTTCCCCTCAGTCTTGATTCCCATGGGACCTTACCTATCAGCTCTCTGAGCTTACCAAAATCAGCCTTCGTGAAATCCATCGTCTCTATTTTGCTGTTCTCCCTCCTACCCTTCCTTAGAATTGCAAACTCTATGATTTCATGATCACTTTCACCCAAGCTGCCTTCTACTTTCAAAATGAGATGTAGTAGACACCATATTAGGAGGAATTGGTTTTGGAGCAGGGATTATGAATACTTTAGACCTGGAAGTAATTAAGAATAAGTTACGTTTCTTGTCACAACTGCAAGATATTCTCATTCACAAGCAGGCAGACACTACTGTGGACTTGGTACAAATAGGTCTGGGAAACCTAAAAGCAACATGGAATATGGGTCAGTGGCTGAGCGCCACCTCCTGGCTGCTATATAAACAGCCAATAGAATTAGGGAATAAAACTGCCTTGGCCATAGGATGTACTGAGATGCAAATTCTTAGTTTAGCATCACTTAAACACTAAATGTTTTGGGTAATATCTGGGAATGTTTGGGTATCTTTTAAAACAACAGAAGCGGTCCTTGTTCGACACCTACAGACATGAATGGATGCAATATGTTTCCAGCATGGTTAAGCCTGATTTGTTATTAGGTGAAATTATTTGTTCGAATTGCTCACCCACAGTCTGTGGAGACAGACATATGGAAAGCGAGCCCGCTCCCAAAATTGACCATGGGATCCTTTTGGCTACCCCAGTATGGGTCAGTGGGCTGGGAAAGAGGAGAAATTATTGGACATCCACGGGTGTATGGAGTGGAGCCCTCAGAATTAGGTGTGCTTGTCCCTTACCTGTCACTACAGAACCATATAGCAGAGATACATCATTGGAAACGTGTTTGGGACGAACTAGAGAATGTGACGTGTGTTTTGTACAACGGACAATGTGTCTGTGTTACAACCTGGAAACAGTATTTTGGGAAGATGCAAGTATCAGCCAACCCTCAGTGGATGAATGTAGATGTAACGCCCATGTATTATATACTAGCAATCACACGTACTATTTACCAAAAATAGAAAAAGCACAGAGCATTATAACCGCTACCCTGGTTAATTTCTCTGTTACCCTTGGTCCTGATTGGCGAGATCTAACTGATCACTTGTTGTCAGAAACCAAGGTGACTCCGTTTTTACAACAAACACAGAGAGATGTAGGGAAACGTGTCATTCAGATATTACATGCAAATGGAGACATGCTAAACATTGCTAGGTCTAAAAAGAACTGACAGCCTATCACTGGTACGACGTTTTTACAGGCTGGTCCCCGACTTCTAAGGGCATATTGTCCATTATGTTTCACCCATTAGTAGTTGTGTTAATATTGTCCTGTGTTTGCGTGCTAGGAATGTATCGTATGTGCGGTTGGACAAAGCGAATGTTTGTTAAATTACAACCACAAGCTCAAATGGCCTCTCAGTACATTGCTATGAAATAGTTGTATAAAATAGGACCCACTCAAGAATTGTTCTTGAGGGGCCAAAAGGGGGACATGTAGTAGTAGGATTTTATGTTTGTATTGTATATAATTTAGAATGACGAATAAAGAATAATAATGTTGCATGTATTAAATGTACTGGCGTATGATTTGACCATATCCTGCCAGCCACTCTTTCTGATTAGCCGAAAGGAACGGCCTAATGGGCCACTGGTAGAGATGCATCAGCCAGAACTTCTGTCTGAGTTGATTTCAAGGCAGTAACAGACCTTTTAGGGTCACCACTTTGTTACAGGTTTAGCATTTTAAAATAAGTATCATAGAATCTCAGGGTTGGAAGGGACCTCAGGAGGTCATCTAGTCCAACCCCCTGCTCAAAGCAGGACCAATCCCTAGACAGATTTTTGCCCCAGATCCCTACATGGCCCCCTCAAGGATTGAACTCACAACCCTGGGTTTAGTAGGCCACTGAACTATCTCTCCCCCCAAAATATGTGATTAGCATGACCCAGATGGGACTTGAACCCACAATCACCAGAGGCTGATGCCTTATCCATTAGACCACTGGGTCAGCCAACTGTGAGCAGATGAGACCAAGGCACCACTGGGACTTGAACCCAGGATCTCCGGCTTCCTAGACAGGTGCTTTAGCTAGCTAAGCCATGGTGCCTGAATTCAATGATTGTTTTCTCCTGCATTGCAATTTGATGTTCTTGTTCAAATGTTCTGTGTAAATCAATTCTGTTTTGTGTGCAAATAAGGAATGTGTGTGTTAGGAGATAAGTGTGAAGGCCACCACCGAACCGAGGACAGACGCAAAGGTGCCAGAAAATTACAACACACCCCTATTGAAATGTCTAAAAAGAGCAAATAACAACTCTAAAAATAAACCAGGCACCTATCAATGGGGACAAAATAGCTGTAATCAAAACCAGCATGTGGGTAACTTCCTAAAAAAAAGAAAAAATTAAAAAAAACAAGCACTCATCAAACAACAATTAATTACAGCATGACGGTGCAAAACTAATTGGTCCCAATGAAGGAGAATCACTATATAAACAGGGGGTCTTGCTGTCCTGCCAAGACTTCCCTGGAGCATCGTGTTGCGACCGATGGAACCCGGCTCCTCCCTACCCATGATCAACCTAGCTGGCCACTAGATTGATCCGGACTCTAGACTGGTAACTATAACATCGACTGGCGGGACAGTGTGTGTGTGTGTGTGTGGTGTAATTAAATGCATATGCTAATTGTTGTATTTTCAATAAATGCAGCGTATTGCCTTTTCCCCTGAAAAAGATCCTGTGTGCTTCTTATAAGCATAACATGGCCAGGCTGCAGCTCCGACTCCCCTCCCTCCCCCAGCCACTGGAGCTGGGCCGGAGAGAGCTGTGCTGGCAGCTGTGGGGAGCCTGGGTCCCCCCACTTGCCCTGGGTGGGAGGCCTGAGCAGCCCTCGCCCAGCGTCTCTCAACCCTGCCCCCCAGACCCGCTGTCCAGGGCAGGTGGAGGGTCCACACCGCGGTTCCTCACAGCTGCCCACATGGCTTTTACCGTCAGAGCCCTGCGCGGATACAAAATTGGTATTCACCTCTGTCACGGAGTCCTTGGGCGATGCTCTGGAACTGCTCCCCACAAAGCCAGTCAGGACTTTGGGGAGCCTCCTCTCCCTCGGAGCAGACCGTCTTCAGGTCAAGAAGCTCACACGCCTTCACCTCCTGGGTCTGACCTTGGAGCATTCAGCATATTCCCCTCCGTGCGCTTCCCACAGTGAGTCCACCCAGGAGGGGTCTTGGGGAAGACAGAGGTCCTGCATGCGCCCCCACTTCGCAGTCAGACGTGACTCTCAGCCAGCCAGTAAAACAGAGGTTTATTAGATGGCAGGAACATGGTCTAAAACAGAGCTTGTAGGTACAGCGGCGAACGGGACCCCTCGGCTGGGTCCATTATGGGGTTCAGAGAGCCAGACACCCATGTCTGCTCTCACTCCTCGTCCCCAGCTAGCTCCAACCCTGAAACCCCCTCCAACCCCTCCTTCTCTGCGCTTTGTCTCTTTCCCAGGCCAGGAGGTCACCTGATCTCTTTGTCTCCAACACCTTCATTTGGCACCTTTGCAGAAGAGGGGCCCAGGCCATCAGTTGCTAGGAGACAGAGTGTCAGGCATTTAGGTACACTGGACCTGTGCTCTGCAGCAACCATATATCCTTATCCCACCACCTAGATATTTAAGAAAAGCATAGGGGAAACTGAGGCACCCACACAGTATTCAGAGAAAACATTAAGAACATTCCCAGTGCGTCACAGCCTCCACCCGGGTATTGCAAAAATGGTCCAAGATATACAGCGGATCCTTACGGATTTGCAGGCTCTAGTGATGGGTGCATGTTCCCAGCTGCGTATGGCCGTGATACTGAGGGCTCTTCCCCCTGCCGAGCGCGACTGTGGATACCAGCGAGATCCCCGTATCTCAAGCCAGAGAGATGCCCAAGAAGCTGCAGGCAGCGGCGTGTGTTTAATGCACCTTTATTAAACCAGCGCGGTGACTGTCAACCCAAAGGCAACAAATACCGAGATTAG
>NW_023260538.1:70319-79613 GCF_013100865.1 Trachemys scripta elegans
CATTTTTGTATAACTTTTATATGACTTTGTATTGAACCTTGGTAATGTTATAGCTGGCCCCTAAGGTAGTATAATTAAGGTAAAAGAAAAATGTCTTTTTGCTAGAAGTAGAATAAGTTCTTCCCCCACTTTGTAATCAATTGACCTGTTGAATGAATGAGGAAGGTGTGGAAGGCAGGCACTTCCAGACAGCTGCAACCCTTGGAGAGGGGCTGGGAGCCAGCCAAGGAGAGCTTTGCCCAGGGCTGAGTGGGACAGAGTTTGGGTGCAGGCTCCAGGCTGGGGCACGGTGTGGGGTGCAGGATGGGTGGAGGGGTGCAGGCTCTGGGAGGGAGTGCGGAGGGGTGGGTGCAGGCTCTGGGACAGAGTTTGGGGGCCGGAGAGGGGGTGGTGGGTGCTGTGGGGGAGGGGACTGCCATCACATGTGGCTTCCTTCCTCCCCTGCTGCCCCTCACCATAGCCTCGGTGGGGGATGGGGCTGCCCCTTGCCCAGTGTTTACAGGAGTGGTGGCTGGGGGGAAACCCAGTCAAACTCTCATTTTACTCTTTCGTTGATGGGTCACTTTAACCCCTTACAAACCCCTTCCTGCCTCTCTCACCCCCCTTTTCTACTGGGCTTGTTTGATCTTTTCGGTGGAGCGACATGAAAACCACAAACCCCAGCGCTGGAAGACTAGACTGAACCCACCACCCACCCAGCCTAGTCCATCCCAGAGCCCAGGACTGAGGGCAAATGTCCCCCCACGCCCGGGCCACCTGCTTCCACTCCTGGCCTCTCCTAGTGCCGCCAGAGATTCTGTGTGGCTGCATCGGGTGGGATTTCAACTGGACACCCCCCCCCCGCTAAATTCACCCCTGTTTTGTGACCACTCTGCACCAAGAGCACCTTCCTTCCCTGCCCTAGAGCTGCTGGATGGCTAGAAAGCTGAGCTGGGTGTTTGATTGATCCGGAATATTATCGTGCCCCCCCCAAAAAAAACTTAATGTCCACACAGCTTTCCTCCCCCCCAAAGCCGGTCTATTTTATTGTTGCAGGGCAAATGAAGGAACAAGAGTTTAATGGAAATATTCAGCCCCTACAGTGGTCTTGCAGCAGGGGAAGCAGAGTTGATGGGAAGGGAACTGGTTTGGATAGGAGCCCCCGTCCCCCTCCTTTGCAAAATAATTTGGGGAGGGGAATCAGATCACTCCGTGCCTCAGTTTCCCCTCTCTCGGGGGAAGGGGGAGAGATAAAAGTCTCAGCCTGCCGTGTTGCAGACCTTTCGCATTCTCCCCTCTTGATGTATTTGATTTCCTCCTCCAACCCCCCCCCTCACCTGGAATTCACAGCACTAAGTACCGGCTCGGGGCTTTCTTCCTGGGTTACATGATCCTGAGTTTAGTTTTGAAACAGACACAGGCAGGCACAACTCACCCTCAAACAGCCACACCACCGAAAACCACAAAACCAACCCAATATTACACACCTAGGGGGAATCACGGGGTCAAACTCTCACCGACCGGAGCCCCAGCAGCTGCTCAGTGAGTGAGGTCCACTGCCGAGATTCCTGTCTCCCACCGACCGGAAGCCCCCTCAGCCCCCTTGGTGTCTCCTCCAGGTGAGTGCTGGGGGGAGGGGAAGGCTGCAAAGCACATGTGCCTTCTCCTCCCCTCCCCCCCCGCCGACCTGCAACAGCCCCCGCTGCCCCTGCCTCAGCCCCCCCGCCGGCCAGCATCTCTCGTTGCCTAGCAGCAACAGCTGCTGCTTCCGGGAGAGCCTCAGAGCTTTGCTTGAGGCAGGGACACCGCCCGATCTGCACGGGGCCCTCTGAAGGGCGGGGCCCGATTCAGGGGAATCGGTGGAATCGGCCTAAAGCCGGCCCTGCTGCTGGGTGCTTCTCAGCTGCATCTTCATATGCAGGGCCGGCTCTAGGCACCAGCAAAACGAGCTGGTGCTTGCTTGGGGCGGCACATTTTTAGGGGCGGCATGGCCGGCGCCAGAATGCCGCCCCTAAAAATGTGCCCCGGCCGCCCTAGCTCACCTCCGCTGCTGAAACAGCTGATTCGCGCGCCGCTGCTCCCCCTCCCTCCCAGGCTCTCGAACCTGGGAGGGAGGGGGAGACTCTGAGTGGCCACGGTGCGCGCGCCGCTTCTTCCCCTCCCTCCTAGACTTGAGAGCCTGGAGGGAGGAGGCAGGGCTGGGGATTTGGGGAAGGGGCGGAGCTGAGGCAGGGCCAGGGGTGGGGTAAGAAAAAACGGGGGGGGGGGGGGGGGCCAAAATTGTTTCTGCTTGGGGCGGCAAAAATCCTAGAGCCGGCCCTGTTCATATGGCCCTGATTGTCCCTCCCCTCCCGCTAGAAGTTGCTGAAGCAAGATGGAAGGACACACATCAGCGGGGGGCTGTATTACCTGGTTATGAGCTATAAAGGCAGGACAGACGAGCTGAGGGAACAGGGGCAGATCAGAGGAGGGGAGGGGGCGTCTCAGGACTTCTGTTGTTTTTAGAGATCTGTAGCCTCAAGTGCTTTAAGAGTCAAGTGGCTGCGGTTAAGCCTGTGTGCCTGGTTCCCCCACTGTGCTGTCCCTGAAGGGGTTAAACGAGAAGGCCAGAGTGCCCCCAGCTGGTGAGCCCTGGGGCAGCGTGTGTAAATGGCTGGAGCTGGGGGAGGTCTCAGCACCGGTTACAGGTCTGGATGACAGTGTCCCACATCCCAGGGAAGGGCATCAGACAAGAGATTGACCCTGGGGTTGGGCTCTATAGACCCAGAAACAGCGACTAGCCCCTGCCTAGACTCAGCTGGTGTGGAAGCAGCAATTTGCTCCACTCACACCAGACTGGGGACTGTACAGTGTGTAACTGGGTCAGTTTGTAACAGTCTCCTCTGCTGCGGGGCCGACGGGAAACTTGAGGGTGGTTAGGGGACTGGTGTGCTGTGACTTCTGCCTGCCACGCTGGCCACTGCTGTCTCATTGTTACCCGGTGCTCTTCCTGTCTCTTTGTTGTCTCCACCTGTTGCTTTGTGTCTATAAGCGCTATGGGGCAAGGACCGTCTTGCTGTGCTCTGTGTTTGTACAGCACCGAGCACCACGGGGTGCTGATCTATTACTCTCTGACCTAAACAGCAGGTCCGACTAGAGGATCCCAAGGATGCCTCCTGGCCTTAAAATCTATACCTCCGTGAATATGAGTGTATAACTGGGGCCCCCTAGTGCTACTGTAATAATAATTTTAATGAGTCTTCTCTCCCCTCACCAAGCTCTACGCAACATGGCAGACAGGAGAGACACCCCCTCACTGCCCAGCTACCAGTCTCAACCATGCCTGAGGCCTGTCCTACAGCCATTCTGTGTCACCTGGGTGCAGCGAGATTGGGGGGTTCAGCTCAGTTCCCAGGGGCCCCACCCAGCACCCCCAATCCTGTCAATGGCACTAATCTTCCCATCAGCACAGAGGCCAAGGACTGAATGGATCTGGATCTCCCCTCTTGCCTATCGAGGGACGTCTCGCTGGAGTACGTTGGCAGAGCCATGTCCTGGTGAGAGGGGGAGAGAGTTTCAGTCTCCAGGGATTGTTGATCTGGTGCCTCTCACCAGCCCCTTTGTGCATGTCTGTCTGTCTGTCTGTCCTTCTTATCCCTCATCTCCGCCCTGTGATTCCCAGAGGTGCTGAGCTCCGGCAGCTCCAACTGCAGCTCCCGTTGCAGCTGTGGGAGCTCAGCGCTTCTGGGAGAGAAGGTGCATGCACAGACACCAAGGTTTTTTGACCTGAAGCGCCAATGCTCGGGAATTGGCGGAAGGGAACATTTTTAGTACGGGGAGACACTGTTTGAGGGGTACATGTAAGGGCTTTTGATACTTAAAGCGCTTGATATTTTTTGCCCTTGGGGGTGGTGGGGGCTGGGCAGCAGCTTTCTGCCCAGTTTCGTTTGGGGGGAATTGCAGGCTAGGGTGATTTTTAGTGTACCAGTTTTACTGGTTGAGGGACCATAATTGGAGTACATGTATGCGGCAGGAGTGCCCTTTTTTGGCATGGGAATTTGCTTAGATTCTCCCGCCCCCATTATGGATACCTGACAGACAACCACAACCAAGTGGCCAGGCACCCACAAAGGGCTAATTTAACAGATAGGCTAGCACAGTGGACAAAACATACAACACCAAAACATATAACATTTACCATTTACTGTGTGCCCCCTTTTTATACCGGCGAGGCGTGACCAGTGGTGAGCTGGAGCCGGTTCGCACCGGTTCGCGGGAACCGGTTGTTAAATTTAAAAGCCCTTTTAGAACCGGTTGTCCCGCATGGGACAACCGGTTCTAAAAGGGCATTTAAATTTAACAAGCGCTCCCCGCCGCGGCCCCAGCTCACCTCAGCTCTGCCTCCACCTCCTCCCATGAACGCTCCGCCCTGCTTCTCCTCCCCCCAGCTTCCCGCGAATCAGCTGTTCGTGCGGGAATCCTGGGAGGGCTAAGAAGCAAGCAGGCTTCCCACTCAGGCCCAGGAAGACGGAGCTAAGGTGTGTGGGGGGAGCAAGGAGGGCCATGCGCCCCGGCAGGTCTCCGGCCACGTCCCCGTCCAGCCCGGCCCCGCATCCCTGGCCATCCGTCTCCGGCTGCGGCTGCCCGTCTCCGGCCGAGGCCCCGGCCGCCCAGCTCCTGCTGGCAGCATGGGTTCGGGCGCGGCGGTGGCCCCGCATCCCCAGCTGCCCAGGTCCGGCTGTGTCCCCGGCTCCGGCCGCGCGGCTCCAGGCGCAATGGCGGTCCAGCCCCACAGCTCTGGCCGCGGCGGCCCTCCCCAGCCGCCCGGCTCCTGCCGCGGCCCTCCCTGGCTCTGGCCGGTTGCCCGGCTTCCGCCACGTCCTCCGGCCCCAGCCGCCTGGCTCCCACCGCGTCCCCTGGTCCTGCGTCCCCGGGCTCCGGCCGCGCGACTCCTGCCCTGGCCCCGGGTCCCCGGGCTCCGGCATCGCTACTCCTGCCCCGGCCCTGCGGCCCCGGCCCCCCAGCTCCGGATGCGGCCGGACTGTAGTGCAGCCAGCCAAGTCCAGTCAGCGCAGTAAGGGGGCAGGGAGAAGGGAGGGGGTGTTGGAGAGAGGGCAGGGGAGTTCGGAGGGTTGTGGGGAGGTGGATAGGGGTTGGGGCAGTCAGAGGGCAGGGAACAGGGGGATTGAATGGGGGCAAGGGTCCCGGGTGGCAGTCAGGAAGGAGCAGGGGTTGGATGGAGCGGTGGGGGGGCAGTCAGGGGCAGGAGTTCCAGGGGCAGTCAGGGGACAGACAGAAGGGGTGGTTGGATGGGGCAGGGGTCCCGGGGGGCCATCAGGAATGAGAGGAGGGGTTGGATGGAGTGGCGGGGGGCAGTCAGGGGACAGGGAAGGGGGGTGGATGGGGTGGGGTCCCTGGGGTGGGGGGGTCAAGGAACGCGGGGGGTTGGATGGGGTAGGAGTCCCGGGGGGGGCCATGACCCCCTCGTGGGGTGAGGAGGGAACCGGTTGTTACGATTTTGGCATCTCATCACTGGGCGTGACCCAAACCCCAACATTTAGACATTTATACCAGAAAGGGTTTGGAAAGGTGCGGTTTTTGTACACACCACTTTTGGCAAAGATCACCAGCCCATTTTTAGGAGAATGGTGTTGCTTGCCCTACTGCCTTTGGCACGGCGGGCGGTTTTTAGGGGCCCCCCTCTCTTTAAGAGGGGGAGGGAGCCTAAGGCTTTAAGAGGGGAACTGGGGAAGGGAACTCGGTTGCAGGGCATACAGACCAGAAGGGGTCAGGAAAGGCTCGGTTTTTGCACACCCCTCCCCCAGCAAAGGGCACCAGTTTGTTTTTGAGAGAATGGAGACATTTACCCTACTGCCTAGGAGTTTGTGGACGTTTTTTTAGGGCTTCCTCGCACTCCGAGCGGGGAAGGGAGCCTAGGGCTTTAGGAGGGAAACAAGGGTAGGGGACCCTACAACCCCTAATTATTTTCAAACATACGACACACCCTTTAAACTGGCTTTTAGCCCCAATTACTGGCAGCTAGTTTTACGGCCCCTCCACCACCGGCCTATTGCTGGTGGTAGCTTTGGCCAACCTTAACCTTAGGGCTACTTTGGGGGCACTTATTTTCTGGGGTTCGTAGTGGCCCCTACCTTGGGGGGTTTTAGCCCCGTACCTAGGACAGACACAAAACAACCAGAACAAGACAAAACGGAAGGGCGTCAGGCGTGTCTGTCAGCAAAAGGTTTAGATTCAGCGTGCAACTCACCCAACCCTGAGCCTATGGGCAAATCCTCCACCAGAAACCCACGATAGAGATTTTAAAATGTTTTTTACCTTTTAGATGGGTCCTGGGTCTGGTGGGAGATTGCCCATGGTCCTCTGGTTTGGGGGAGTTTTTTGTGGATCCCGGATGAGCCCCCAAATTGTTGTGGAAAATTGACTAGACGGTTGATTTTGGATTAGACAGCCTGAGGCTCCTTTATTGATTAATTAAACCTTCATGCATGGGGGAGTCAGCCAAGACATCCAACCCCCCCGCCCCCCCTCGACAGATAAAATGCGAGAGATTATATAGGATAAAACCACAAATATGACATATACTTCCTTAAAGTTTTACATCCATATAAGGAATAAAGCAAAGCGAGCTTTCTCCTGTTTTTCCTTATATTTGCCCTTTGTGGTTTTTTCCTCTGTTACCTGGCATTTATTAATTATAGTCTGTTACAAAGGTTAATTCTTTTTTATAATTTTTACAGTTAGTTCTGCTTTTATAGTTACTACAGTTAGTTTTGCTTGTATGATTTTTGTCTACCCTTCTCCTTTTACTCCTCCCCCTTTTCTCCTTCCTCCAGGCCACACATACAGTTTACCTGACCATACATACAGTTCACTTGACCAAAGTTTAGGCCCCAGACCATTTTTCCTCCACAGGAGAGAGATGGTATAAAGGCGGGGGTGGGGGGAGCTCAGCACATCCCGTAAATCTGCTACACAGCCCCTAAATGAGCCCCATTCCTACTTACTGTGTGTAAGCGGGGAAATGGCCCCGCTATTGTGTGGAACTTTCCTGGCTTATACACTACCCCGGTGAAGTGGGCGAGCGAAAGGATCTGAGTCCTTGCTCCCACTTCCTTTACCCAGAGGCCTCCCTGCCCTGGAGGGCTCCCCTTCCACTCTCCTATGTGGCAGAGTCCTCATAACCCTGACAAGACTGGGCCCAGGATTCCTGGAAGGCTGGACCCCAACCCTGCTGTGGTCACCTCGGACAGGGGCTAGGGTGTCCCCACTCCAGGGGGCTCTCTCTGCACTGGACGCTTCCCCGACCCACTGATCATTTCATACAGTTCAAAGCAAATACAATTTATTAAATAGCAAGCAGGCTGACCTGGAGCATTGGCCTCTCCCCATTGCTCCTGGGGACTGTCAGTCTCAGGGTCCTGATTTCCCATCGACCCCTCCCCTTCCTTTGGTACTGGTGTAACCCTTCTGCCAGGTGGAGCCGGCAGCAACCAGGGCTGGGTTCAGTATCTAGGTGTTCCTTTCCATCGATACAACACAGAACTGGCTCGAGCCCCCACCCAGTAACCTGGGAAAATTACACACCACCCCTGGGCACCTCTGAGAGGTAAAACTTCCCCACTCGCAAGCACAGAGTCTGAGTGTAGAAAAGAAACTTTTAATAAAAGGAGGGAAGTAATTCGGAGTTAATTTGGGAAAACACCGCAAACAGGGTTCAGAAACATGGGCGGCAGGTATCAGAGGCAGGGGGAGGCTGAGCCTCTCCAAACAGCCAGATGTGGCCCGCCCACCCTGCAGTCAGCTGGCTCTCCCATGGCTGCCTGGCTTCCTGGCGTTCCAGGGCTGGGAAGGCTGGAGCCATGCTGCCTGGCCCCCTGGCGCTCTGGGGCAAGGACAGCTGGGGCCACACTATCCGGCCCCCTGGCATTCTGGGGCCGGAAAGGCTGGGGCCATTCTGCTGGGGCCGGAGAGGAGGGGGTTGTGCTGCCCAGCCCCCAGTGCTCTGGGGGGGGTGCGCTAGAGTGGCCACAATGAGGGGACCGGGGGCATGGGCAGGGGCCAGCGGCCACAGTGGGGGCTGGGCTCTGGTGGGCACAGAAGGGGAGGGGCCTCAGGTGGAAGGGGTGGGGCTGGGGGGCTAGTCTGCCCAAGCCAGCTGTTCACCTACCATCCATGTTCATAAACACAAACCATGAGCAAAATACCCACCCCCACATAGGT
Organism: Trachemys scripta elegans; assembly: GCF_013100865.1. Classification (NCBI taxonomy): domain Eukaryota; kingdom Metazoa; phylum Chordata; order Testudines; family Emydidae; genus Trachemys; species Trachemys scripta. The sequence continues at coordinate 78,519 of NW_023260538.1, forward strand.
TACCCAGTGTCCTTTTCCCCTCAGGTTCTTAAGTCCAGCAACCCAAATTTCCCTTTCACATTCCTGACCCTTTTCTGAACCCTACCGACAGTTGCTGTCCTTGGTCAGTGCAGAGCCAGAGTTCAGAGATGCATCTGCAGGGTTCAACTCCCACCCTGGGTGGCGCGGGGGGGTGGTGGTAAAGAGGCACCTTACTCACTCTGCTGCTCAGGCACTTGCTCGCCACCTCTCTCTGCCGGCCACCCTGCTGGCCACCTGCTCACCGCTCTCGCCACACCTCTCTGCAGCCTCTCACTGCACCTCTCTGCCTCCCCAGCCACTCATTCACCGTCAGTCACCTTCTGCTTCCATCCACCTCTCTACTGTGACCTCTGCACATCAGTCCCTTAGTAATTGTCAGTTTTTTGCAGGCTGGGCAGAAACACTGCCCCCCCGCCAAGCGATTTCAGCTCTCAGTGATTTTTAGCTCTTTGCAGACAGGGTAGAAACACAGTCCTACCACAACCAATTTCAGCTCTGATTGAGTATTTAACATAACAAAGAGACTCCTAATGAACTCTATGTAGCTTCTTCTTTGAACAGTGGGGGGAACAGGTTAAACCAATCCAGGGAAGACCCTTGAGGGAGGGCCAACACCTTCTGGCTGGGATATCTGTCCCCACCCCTCTTATTTTCACAGGGCTCTGGCATTCTAGCCCCTGGCTTAAAGAGGTTCTTTCAGTTGAGGGTGACCCCCTCATCTGGGACAGGTTCAGCACAGTCCTGCTTCCCTGTATTCATACAATAATGAAACAACATTGAAACAGCATTTCACTACCCCTGCATTCAGTTTTAAAATTTTTTTTTAGGACGATGTTTAAAAAAAGTGAACGGTACAGAGTTTAAGCATAGAAGTTTCTGGTTATAGGGAATAACGTACAGATTATCAAGGGGTGTGAAGTTTTGTAGATAAATCTCTGATAATTTTCATATGACTTTACATTGTGCCTCTTCATATAACCTTGTGGTGGGTCTACCCATGTGTGACCTCTGTTTTCATGGGACTTTGTATCAAAGCCTCATTTAGAAACTTTGCATTGCCCTTGGTAGAATATT
>NW_023260539.1:0-78564 GCF_013100865.1 Trachemys scripta elegans
CAAGGCTTTCTGAAAGTCCAAATACATTATATCCACTGGATCACCCTTGTCCACATGTTTGTTGACCCCCTCAAATAATTCCTAATGGATTGGTGAGGCCTAATTTCCTTTTACAAAAGCAGTGTTGATTCTTCTCCAACATATCATATTCATCTATGTGTATGTGGCAGGGTGGACTAGGTCAGGAAGCCCTCTGCTGGAGGCCTCATGGCCCTGTGTCACCTTGCCCCAGAATAGAGCAGCGAGAAGTCCTCCAGGCAGCCTAGAGTGGCTGCAGAGGAGCAGCCAATTAGAGGGGCTGCTAGAGTGACTAATAAGGGGCCAGGAGGGCCAGATAAAAGGCAAGCAGCAGAGCAGAGCCTTCAGTTGCTGTGTGGAGTTTGACAAGGGAGGCCTAAGTGCCTGGCTGGCTAGAAAAGCAGGACTGTGTACAGCTCACTGCAGAGAGCTCACCAAACAAAGTTGAGCCAAGGGAAGGCTGTCAAAGACTGGGTGCTTGGTTGGATAGAAAAGCAGGACTGTTGAAAGGTCGGTGTGGGCAGGCTGAGCCTGGGGGACTGAGCACAGAACTTGGCCAGACCAGCTGAGGGTACTGAGATGGGCCCCCGCTGGGTGGTTGAAGAAGGCAGTGCCTCTGGGAAGAAGCCTAAGAGCTACAGCCCCATACCAGGGCTGTGATAAGAATTCAAGACCCCATAAATCGGAATGGGGGACAGTGTACGCGGCTTGGCTGGAGGGCTGAGTTGCTGAAGACCTGCTAAAAGAACCATCGGGTGGGAGAGGGGGTGCTCGTGAGAGGTGGGTGCCATGCTGAGATAAGAACTAAAACCAAAAGCAGACTCACACCCAACCAGCCAAAGGGGGCTGCCCATGAGAAGTGGGGGCTGCCCTGAAAAACTGTGCAGGCATACCGGCTATAGAAAGGGGTCGCTCACAAGAGGCAGGTGCTGACCCTGTTACAATGTATCCTAATTCTTATCTGTAGTATTATTTCAACCAATTTGTCTGGTACTGAAATTTGGCCTACCAACCTGTATTTGGCAGAATTGCCTCTGGAGCCTTTTAAAAAAAATGTATGTCACATTAGCTGTCCGCCAGTCATCTGGTACAGAAGGTGATTTAAGCGCTAGGTCACATACCACATAGTACTTGTGCAATTTCATATTTGAGTTCCTTCAGAACTCTTGGGTGAATACTGGTCCTGGTGACTTATTATTGTTTAATTTATCAGTTTGTTCCAAAACTTATTGTATTGACTCCTCAATCTGGGACAGTTCCTCAGATTTGTAACCTAAAAAGAATGGATCAGATGTGGGAATCTCCCTCACATACATCCTCTGCAGTGTAGACCAATGAAAAGAATTCATTTAGCTTCGCTGCAATGGCTTTGTCTTCCTTGAGGGCACATTTAGCGCCTTGATCGTCCAGTGGCCCCACTAATTATTTGGCAGGCTTCATGTTTCTGATGTACTTAACTTTTTTTTTGTTTGCTGTTAGTTTGTGTCTTTTGCTACTTGGTCTTCAGATTCTTTTTTGGCCTACCTAATTATACTCTTACACTTGACTTGCCAGAGTTTATGCTCCTCTCTTTGGCCCAGTTTCAGGCACTATTGTAATCCACAAAATCCCCACTCACCTGGTGCTTATATTTTTACTGTAGAAGTCTCTTAGGTACCTATGTTTCTGCCTCTGGCACTGTTGCCTCAGGCAGGTGCCTGGATACATATCTCACACCTAATCCCCAATGTGCTAGCCTGTGGGACAGATCTCTGAGCACACCAAACTCCAAATAAGATGAAGCAGGGGTGAGGGGAAGGAGTTAGTAGTTTCCCTCCTAAACTTTAGCCTACTGATTATGGTACTCACGTGGGATAAGGGAGACCCCAGGTCAGTTCCCTCCTCTGCCTGATGAGGAGAAGGGATTTGAACAGGGGATCTCCACTTCAATCATCTTATTAATAGTAGTAGTCGGTGGTCCCTCAGAGTTTGAGGATGGTTGTCTTCCAGTAAAATGATGGCCAGTTATCGCTGGTGGATCCACAGGTGACTAATGATATAAATCTGGGATCCACAGATCTTGTCACAGTTGGGACAGGTATTTCCCAATGGAAGGGGAAGATCTGGATTGTTAAATCAGGCTGCAGCGTCTTTCCCATTTCTCCATTTCCTGTTGTCTCCATTGGATCTCAAAATACTGGGATCCCTGCCACAAGATCCTCTTCCATTTTGGTTGATTGAGGCCTGGGGACTCCATGAATTTATGTCAATAGTGTACTTCTTCATGTTGGCTTTGAGGGTGGCTTTGAAGTGCTTTTTTTTTTTTTTTTTTTTGGTCTGCCCTTTGTCCATTGACCATGGCTCAGTTATCAGAACATGACCTGCTTCAGGAGATAATTTTCTGGCATTCAAAGAACATCACCTACCCAATGGAGTTAGTGGCAGATGATCATAGCTTCAATACTTGAGGTTTTGGTGTGGGAAAGAACACTGATGTTGGTGCATTGGTCACTCCCACTGGATTTGGAATATCTTACAGAGGCACTGTTGAGGGTATTGTTCAAGCGCCTTGAGGTGTCTACTGTATGTGACCCAGGTTTTGGCGGTCTCAGTACACCTGCAGCTTAATTGTTAACTTAAATGGTTTACCTAACCACTTGAAAGCACAGTTAAAAAAACAACAACAACAAAAAAAACTTTTGTTTGTTTGAAGTGCATGAACATGTTAATACAATTCCATACAAGCACAGAAAAAACAGTGCAAATAATTTTCATCTTAATTAGCAAAAGTTATACAAAGATAAACATAAATTCAACCAGTAGTCAGCACGAGAGACTATCATTGTACACGTGCTGGGTCTAGGAGTGAGCCAGGAGGAGAAAAGCTAGGGCATTTAATTTAGTAAAGTTGTCGTGATCTTCACAATCTTTTTACTATGTGTCTCACCTCAAGATCTAGTGCTTGTATGCCATTTTTTTCCTACTTCAGGGAATGTTAATGCACCCAGGCACAAGGTCTAATAGGCTAATGTTTGACCACTTGATACTACTGTGCTTTACTACTAACGAGCTAAATCCTGGTCCCATTTTGGTCAATGTCAAAATTCCCATTGATTCCAGTAGGACCAAAATTTGGCCCTACTTTGGGCCAGATCCTCAGCCTGGATAAGTCTGATGTCTGTCACAGCAGCTTTAAATAATAATAATAATAATAATAATACTTAATACACATTTAATATATATTAAAGCTTGAATGGCTAGCTGAGGATTCCCTTGGTGTATGGGGAATCCCTGAATGGTATGTAGCTGGCTATGTACCAACCCTCTCATAGCCCTCAATGTACAGGGCATGTCAGGGGAAGGGAACTTGGCTGAAATATGCTCTGCTTGCTTCAATGAACTCCATCTGCCACAATGGCCCCTTGGGCCTTTTTTGTAGAACACATTATCTTCTTATAAAAGACAGATTTAATTAATATGTTTTGTAGGTATTTTAAAAGACACCTTTCATACAAGTGGTTCATTGAGTAACTTGTTAACATCTTACACTAGGGGCTGAAATGGCTTCCGGTAGGTCTGGAACTGCCAAGGTAGCTCTTGAACTGAGTGCAGCTTGGCTGAGCTCAAACATCTCAATCTTCAAATCTGCCAATTTATGTGACACAAGCAAACAAAATGTTTGCCAAATGGCTGAATTGTGAAACACCTTTGTTTTGTTTCATGTGGTGTCATAAGGGACAGAATTTTAACTATAAAACCTGTTTTAAAGGATGTTTTTCTCACTGTGTGAATTAAATCAGCTTGTTTAAAAAAAACACTGGAAATAAGGAAATTGTCTTTCTTCAACAGTTTGTCAGTAGGGTTTGAATCCTGGACTTTCAGAACTAAAGGAGTGACTGTTGTAGTCTGTTGGCCAGCCCCTGGTGGGATGAAACACATAACAGTGGGTTTCAAAACTATGTGCTAGACAGCAGTGGAATATTTGGATTCCGGGTTCTGTTCCTGTCTCTGGGAGCAGCATAGGAGCTAGTGGTTTCACACTCAACAGCCAACCACATAAATTTGGCACATTTAACTGGAAAAGCCATGTGTCTGAGTAGAAGCGATTTTGGTCTGCCTTATTAGAAACCTGGGTTCCATTTCCAGCTCTGCTTGAAGTGATCGTACACAATCTTGCAGTTAACATGACTGCCTTTATTAATAATGACTACAAAGTGCATATAAGCAGTAGTCAGAGAAGGTAAGATTTGAACTCCTAGGATATGTGTACACCGCAGTGAAAAACCCATGACTGGCTCATGCCAGCTAACTCAGACTCCTGGGGTTCAGGCTTCATGACTGTTTCACTGCAGTGTAGACTTCCAGGCTCTAGGACCCTGTGAGGTGGGAGGGTCCCAGAGCTCAGGCTCCAGTCTGAGCCCAGCAATCTATACTGCAATGAAACAGCCCCACAGCCTGAGCCCTGTGAGCCCAAGTCGGCTGGCATTGGCATGGGCCAGCCACACGTGTCTAGTTGTAGTGTAGACATTCCCATAATTTCCTGGCTCCTAACCCTATATACTCAGGTGGACCCTTGACTCAACTTCCATTAAGGCTAGTGTGATAGTGTTTGGTAGGGTTGCCAACCCTCTAGGATTGTCCTGGAGTCTCCAGGAATTAAAGATTAATCTTTAATGAAAGACTGTCATGTGATGAAACCTCCAGGAACACATCCAACCAAAATTGGCAACCCTAGTATTCAGGGGTGCAATCCAGACCAGTAAGGGGCTGTAAGGCAATTTAAGGGCAAGTGGTGACACAATGCCTTGCTGCTGTAGCTCTCAGCCTGGGATGCTCATAGCCGGGCTAATAGCATGCAGGTCCCACCCTGAGTGTCTGTGTGCTTACACAACTCTGTTTCAGCAGCTCTGACTCCAGCAGCCTGTCTATAACCCCATGCTGGCTTCCAGCAGCCTTGGTTACAACCAGCAAGGTATTCCCAACATGCACTCAATCCTGATTTTCCCCCCCAAACCATTCACTCTGTAATGTCCAGCCCTCTGATAGACAGTTCAGAGAAATAATAAGGTCTGTTTGTTCCTGTAAAAACATAAAAGCACATCACAGCTTATTAACTTAACTGGGGTAAATCACCTTCCATTTAAACACAGCACTGAGTTGGTTTAGTCATAGTAAAACACATTTATTAACAAAAGAAGATAGGTTAAGTGATGGCCAAGTAAAAAGAATGACGTTAGAAAGGGTTACAAGTAAATAAAACTGAAAGCCTGGATCTAAAAGTGTAAGACTTAATCTAGCAAGATACAGGCTTTGTTCAAGATGTCTTTCTCATCTATATTCAGTTCCCACCTTGGTTGAAGGACCCATCTTTCCCAGCTTGCAAGATCTCTGTTCCCTTGTGTCTGTCTAGTGATGGGTTCCAAAGATGGCTTCTCTCTCTACTTATATCTTCTAAAGTCCAATTACTTTGTTTTAAGGGGCAGTATGACCTCATGCTGTTCTTTCCTTCCTGTCGACTTCCCATCCCCCTGTATGTAAATGAGGCTGCCATTGTTTTGATTCCACCATGCTGAATTTACATAGGAGCCAGGTAAATAGCTTCCTGCTCTCCTGTCAGAGAAGGGAACCTGTTTCTCCCTGTTTGGCCACCAGGGTGGATTTGATTTAAATCAAATTGATTTTAAATCACTAGTCAGGAAGACTCGATTTAATCATGGATTTCTACATAAACGTGCATTCTTGTTGGTTGTTATAACCTTAATACAGGGCTAGTGCAACCCATTAGGCGACCTAGGTGGTCGCCTAGGGTGCTACAATTTGGGGGGCAGCAACCACAGCGGCATTTTGGGGCAGGACCTTCCGCCGCCTAGGGCAGCAGAAAAACTGGCGGCGTTCCTGCCTTAATACATATTATTCACAACTCCGGAGATAGAGGTAGGTTTCATTTTTAGAAGGTACACACTATACAGTTTTAAAGTGATTTATTTTGAAAACTTTTCAGATTAGTTTTACAGCTAACCAAACAATAATTCATTTTCTGATACATTTCATTTACCAAAGGTAATTGAAGCAGATATTTATGAAGTCATTGGGAGGTGAACTATCTCCAATTCAACAGGTTAATCATTAATATTTGGAGGATTTTCTTGCCATGCTGTTTTAGGAGGAGACTATCACCAGAAAGACACTTACATTGTTTTATTTAACTAAAACAACAACATTGGGTATTCTGGATTTTTTTCTTCAACAGCAAACATAATATTTTAACAAAACAAGCATATGAATTTTTGAATTTAGTTAAACATTCAAGTTATTTTTTAAAATCAGGTTTGTTTTTGTTAAAGTTGTTTTACTAAAATAGTTAAATGAAATATTAAAAAAAAAACCCCACAAAAATTAAATAGACTGTCAGCCAGGTCAACATGAGAAACTTAAAATATTGGCTTCTGCAGCCAAGTCAGTCATCATCTTCATTTTCCTCTTTGTTCATAATCTGGAAAAGAAAAACAAGGTTTCCTGCTTTTTCAGGTCCCAAACAATTTCTCAATTTGGAATGAATTAGTTCAAAAGAAGAAAATATTCTTTCTACACTGGCAGAAGAAGCTACTTCTGTTTAAAAGTGAGATTATCACTTCAACAGTCTCTGAATCCAAGTGCTGAAGTGACTTCCACCAGTTCACTGATGTGACTTTCTTTAAAACATCATCAGCAAACATATTTCTTGAATGGTTCACCGTTAGCTCTGAAGTTTATAATAGTTGGCATTATGGGAGGGATGATTGCTGGAAGTCCATGTCATAGCCACCTCCTCTTCTTCAGCAGTTAAGATTTGACCCCGGTATGAGTATTGAGAATATTTGCAAGAAAATGAGCTGGAGATAGTGCTTGTCCCATTTGTGGGGGTGTGGCTTTTTTTTTTCTTGCTTGTAATTTAACTTCATCCTTGTATATTTCTCTTTAAGATCTCACTCAGTTCCTTCCAAACTTCAACAGTGTCAGCAATAAAACAGCTATTTCCCTGTATTTTATTCAAGGCTACAGAAATAGGCTTCAGGGTACTCAGCATGTGTTCACCATTTCTCTTAAGCCCAATGTTGGGAACTCTGGTTGTGAAAGTGCCACCTATTTTTTTCACAACTTTGTTCAAACTGTCAGATTAGGCCAATTCTTGCTATGGTGCTCAAAATAGTCCACTACTGAGTTAGCTTGGTTCCTCCCACTTTTTTCAGAGCAGCTGCTGCAAAGTGGTTGTTACAGAAGTATTTTGCAATTTCAACAACATTAGCCTTTATTTCTGGAACACTGAAATCTTTGGCTAGGAGATGCATCAAATGAGCACTGCAACTGTATGTTATTAGCTTGGGACTCTCTTCTAAATAATTTGTTCTCATCTTGGATACATTTGCAGCATTGTCTGTGACCAAGCTGCATACTAGACATTTGAATTTTTTTCAGTTTGTTATAGCTTTTACTGTAAGTATTGTATTCTGCTGTGTGTGCATTTCCTGATGTATCAATTCTTTCTGTAAGGAAGACATTCCCTTCTGTAGCCACACAAGCACATATAACAGGATCATTGTGGACATTGCTCCACCCATCAAGTCTCAGGTTAACAATTTTACCCTCTAGACCAAAAGACACTGCCCAATTTCTCTTTCATATCCTCTATCCAGCAATTTGCCTGCGACATGTGCTCTGTTGGGTGGACTGTATACTGGTCTTAGTGACTGAACCATGTTAATGAAGTGGGGGCTCTCAATCATACGGAAAGGAGAGTTTGTTGCATAAACAAACTAGGAATTTTTTCATCAATTACCTCTTTTTGTAATCTGCTGGTTCTTATCACAAATTTATCTATGGTTGTTTCTGGATTTTTTTTCTTTTGGCTACAGGTGGCTGTGACATACATAATGTAACAATTCATTGGCAGATAACTCTGAAACTATAGAAAATGATGGTGATCTTGAAGGTGGATAGTCTTCAGAATCCTGTATGTTGAGGTTGGATTCTCCTAAACAAAATAAGTCAATGCAGTTTTTTAATTATTACCGTACTGTTCATTTAGTATTACTCACTGCATTCACTGACACTCAGTACTACTTTAAAGGTGAAATTGTAAAAGGAAGATCTCCCTGTTTCAGCTAATTATCTTTTTTTTTTTTTTTTTTTTTTTTTTTATCACAACTGCATCTATTATATGTTTGCTAAAACAGGAGAATTCAAGAATAGTCTAGAAGGAAGATAGGCAGTCCTTAAGAAAAAAGTATGAAATAAAAAAGTTACCAACCTGAAGATCCTGTATGTTCAGATCTGTTCCTTTCATCATCTTCAACGCAGCTTCCTCCTGGGAAGGAACACTTCTCATGTTTCATTCGGGCAACCAGGCCTTGCATTTGTTTGTTGCACTGTTTGCATTTTGCATGCATGCCTGTCTACCCACAGGTAGAGGAACTTCATTAAAATATTCCCAAACTGGGTCTCTTTTATGGTCTGCTGCCATTATAGGTTTTCCCTTCCAGTGAGAATGGTATGGTAGATCTCAAATCAATGAAGGCTACAGTCAGAAATACCTCAAGACTTCTGGAATATGCTGCTCAAACAGTCTCACTTTTGTTTCTACTACCTGTCCCTCCCTTCTCACATTTATCTCCAGACGACTTCTCCTTGTCCAGATCTATTCCGCCCCAACAATCTTTTATTCATTGAACTTTTTGAAACTTTGCACTTTTAGAGAGAGAGGTAAGGGATTGACTCTGTGTACACAAATTTGCAGAGGGACAATAGGGTTGAGGTCTGTTATTTCTTACCTCTATATATTATTTGTTTACTTTAAAACATTTTTGCTGTTAACAAACATGTTATCTCGAGTCACAAATCCACAGTTTGAGAACTGCAAAACTAAGCATCTCTGATATCTTCTAGACTGAGCACTGAGCCCCATTGGGTAGATGGAAAGATTAACCTAAATCTATACAGAAGCCCCTGGAACCCCATTAGATTGTGTCCCTAATCCATGAACTATTGGAACTCATTTATAAAACTTTTCTTAAACATTACATGAATATATTCTCATACCATAGAATTAGAATTTATAATCCCTATTCCATGATGAGCTATAATGTATTTTAGTTATAACTATCTTTAGATGGGTTTTTCCTCAAAGCATTTTATAAAAAAATTGGATTTAAATAAATCTTTTTTTTTTTTTAAATCATTGATTTTTATCCACCCTGTTGGCCACAGACTTTAAGCATAATATAATGATTTATATTTCCTCATATAGTGATAATACATCACAATAATATTAATCACCAGTATGTCATTAGCTTTCAGAAAATAACTCACTCTAGACCCTTTATAATACGGTAATATTGTGTACAGTTGATTCAGTTCCTTATCACTTGAGGTTCAGCTCCCCCATCTTTATAGACTAGTAAACCCTTAAAATGGATGCTTGTGAGGGTTACCCCTCAAAGTAAAATTTATTCAAGCTGTGAGGTAGGCAACAAGGAATCTAGTGGTGAAGAAAGCTCCAAGCTCTTTCTTTCCCCATTTGTATTTGTGGAAATGCAAATGTTCTGTTTCCTGCCATCTCCTCTTCCTGCTACTGCTGTCTTGATGTTCCTTTAGACTGCTTATATGTAAATTGAGGTAAACACACATTGCTTTGTTTAGGATAGGCCTGTTTAATTGCCCTGACATACCTGGTTTACTCACACTTTAGTCATAATTCCAGCATAGATTCATAACTCTTAATACACATGTACATCCATGACACAATAATATTAATGATCAGTTATTTGTTTTCAAATGATACTTCACAAAGTGTATTTTATACAAACATTATTACAATAGTGTGTAGGGTGTGTGGACCATGTAAAAGCTGATGTCCGGAGTTGATCCTCATTACCAGGTCAGATTGGCAGGGACTGTCAGTGTATATTTTCCCTTCCTCTATAACATGGGGTCTGGATTGCCAGCTAGGATAATTTGGGCATATCTCACCTAATCAATTCTCTGCCATTTCAAAGGAGTCAGCATTGGTGGCATCTCTTCTGTTCTGTCTGTCGCATACAACCGTTTAGCTTCCTTGAGGATTGAAGTGCTTTGGACTCAATATAGGAGTATCTGCATGAAATTTAATGGCCTGTGATGTACAGGAAGTCAGACTAGATGATCTAATGGTCCTTTGCACCTTAAACACTATGAAATAATACAAAATTGTCTTAAGCAATTAAAGCACAAGTCTACTGAACAGGGGCTCCGTATTATGTAGTTTCATGGCTGGAATTAACACTGGGGTGCTATGTAACCTTGAACTACACCTCTACCCCGATATAACACGAATTCGGATATAACGTGGTAAAGCAGTGCTCCGGGGGGGGCGGGGAGGGGGAAGGGCTGTGCACTCAGGTGGATCAAAGCAAGTTCGATATAACACAGTAAGATTTTTTTGACTCCCGAGGACAGCATTATATCGAGGTAGAGGTGTAGTTGCTTAATCTTTTTTCCCCCATCTTTAAAATGTAAATATTTACTTGCATCAGAGGTATTGTAAATCTTAATTAATCTTTGTAAAGTGCCTTAAAATGAAATGTGCTATTATTAATAATTAGCACTTATCTAACACTTAGCATATTTAGAGCTCTGCAGAAACATCCTTTAAACACCCTTGTAAGGTATGTAGATATCCCAATTTTGTAGATATGGAAGTTGAGGCACAGAAAGGTGAAGTGACTTGCCCAAGGCCACCCAAGGAGTCGGTGTCAGAACTAGGATTAGAACACAAGTACCTAACTTCCAAAATTATGCTTCTTCTAAAAGCACATTGCCTCTTGTGACTGTAAACTGTATACTGGGAATACTCTTGATTTATCAGCTAAATAAATTTAAAGGAAGTAAAATGTGGTATTCCAAAGGTTAAAAAACAAGTAGGATGTGGTACAGCTGCTTGTTACTGCACTGCTGGTGTACATTGACAGCAAAATCTTAGTAAATGGCTGTCACCAGGTGACTGACCATTTAAGGGGAAATGGGTCCTGGACTACCTGTAAACAATTAGCTTGCTTCCCCCAGCGGAGAAAATGAGTGATGTCACATGGCAGGCAGGTCACATGACTCAATCAGGTCTTTAGAGTATAGATAAGAGAAGCTTGTGGGGAGCCAGAAGAGTTAAGGAAGACTCTGGTTAGGAAGCCTTGAACTGTTGCTTGATAGAGAGTAGGGAATGACTCAAAGAGCCCAGGCAGGGCAGAGAAGAGAAGCCTCAAGAAGGGGGTGTGACTTGCTGGAGTGGAAGACTTGTGCTTATTTTGGACTTTTCTTTTATGACTCAGCCAGAGGGTCTAGTTGCTGCAGCAGGTTACCACAGCAACCAAACCAGACTGGGAGATTGAGATTCAAATGGAGGAAGTAGAAACTGAGGCAGTGGCTAGCCTGAAGCCAGACTGGATAAGTGGTGCTACTACAGTGACCCAGAAAGGATCATTCTAGTGTAATGGTAATCCTGCAGTGATGTATAGTTGATCTAGGGTGTGAGGGGTAAACACCCCTGATAGCTGCCAGGACAGAAGGGAAAAAGCGAGAATGGGAGATCCAGGCAATGTCCCCTACACTACGTCAGTCCTCAAGCTGCTTTAGCACTGTGTATGATGGAAAGGCACAAAAGCACCAGGCTCAAGGTTGTGAAAGTGCTACGCCGTGTATGCCCAACCCCCTAACTTGTGCTATGTGTATTTTGATTATACTTTTCAATCTGTGACTTGTTAAAATGTGCACATCGCACATGCCTCTGAGCATGTGTTATTTAATGTTGGTTGTTTTAAAATAACATATTTTATTGACATAAAATCAGTTGAAATGGAACTCCCCCACCAACTACAAATATTCAGAACACAAGCCCTCAGGTCACCACTTTTCTCAAGCAAAAGCCTGAATAAATTAGTAAGTCTTGCAACATAGGATGAAGAAGATCAGTGATCTCAAGCTCTACTGAATCAACATGAGAGGCAAATCCCAGAGGTGAGGAGCACCAAGGAGAATGTCCTGCTTGCATCCTCCAAAAGATCTTGTTTGGGGACTGTTAGCAAAAGTGTTCCAATTCTTATCTCAGCTGCTGGGGCGGTGTGTAAGGGGAGAGGCAGGCAGAACTGTTCTGTTTCATTGCTTCTTTTACATTATTGCCATGAATTTGTTCTCTTGTGTACTGAAATTGAAAAGGAGAGGAGTAATCTGATTAGGCCAGCTCAGTTTTCACTATAACAGAGAAACTGTCTCCTTTTGTTGTAAGGGTGAAATTAAATCAGGGAGAAATCAATATCTGCACTAAAGAACAGTACAACTTTCAGGGCTGCTGAATAACCTAGGGTCCTAAATCACTTGTAAAACAACTTAAGGACCTCACTTTCAAAATTTTGGGGACTAACTTAATTACTGCAATTGCATGTGCATATCTGGTCTATACATTTGCAAATAAACAGTTTTCTGTCTACATGGTCACTTGTGTGCAGGCACGCACTTTGTGTATTCACTCGTGATTTCACATCTAAAATGTCTGAGTTTTAGTTCTTTAAGAATACTTGTATAATTAGTTAAATCACTGAAAATGTAATTTATAAGCTGAGTTGGGACAAAATCTATAGTTAGGATTGCTTAACACTTTCCATTATAACATCTTGTGTTCACTTGCTTATAACTTTGTCAAATATTAGCCATTTAGAGGCAGATTTTAAAAAAAAAAAAAAATTTGGGTGTCTTTAGTTGCAACCCAGATGTGGGGACTGGATGATCACATGATAATTGCCCTTTTCTGTTAATTCCCTCTGGGGCACCTGGCATTGGCCACTGTTGGAAGACAGGGTACTGGGCTAGATGGACCATTGGTCTGATCCAGTATGGCCATTCTCATGTTCCTATGCACATAGGCACCTAATAGGATTTTCAAAAGCACATAGGCTTCCATCAGTTCGGTGCCTAACATTGAGCGAAATTCCCAGGAGTTAGGTGCCTAGGTGCTTATCTGCATTTTTAGACACCCAAATAGTAACATTTTCGGAGCCTCAGGCAGAATTTTATTTTGATAGTTTCAATAAAAATGTCTCAGTAGTTTCTGAGAATGTTAGGGAAAAATAAGTCACTTTACTAATATAAAAAATTCCAGCAGTTTTTTTTTTTTTTTAAGAGCTCTAGCATCTCCATGGTTTGGAGGAAAAACTTGAAATTGGGCAAGGGAATAGTTCTGGGTCTAGATTGGTGCCTTTTGCTGTTCCTATGAAAATCCAGTGGGAGTTAGCCAAATTATGAGGCTCTGAAAATCATCGTTTTTATAGACTTCTGGCTAGAATCTGAAGTCTGTCTGCATTATCTTCAGGCCACCAGTCCTACTGATCTTTACACCTGACTCCAGGGACCATCCATCTGCAATGGATATGCTATCTGGCTCCACAGAACCTGAGCTCTGGATGGGACACCATGGCAGGAGCCATCCCTTTGGCCTGTGGAAAAGAGTGCTGGACTGGGAAATAGGACGAGATCATGTGTTCTAGTCTCAGTTCTTCCACTTTTTTGATTAATAATTCTGAGCTCTTCAGTGTATATTGTTGAGCAAAGTCTCATACCCTTTAAACAACAGTCAAGCATCATATTCCCCTTTTTTGTATATGGGGTAACTGGGAAGTTGCACAAGCATGCTTCCAGCAGTTCTGGTAAGAGAACCCAGTCTCTAATATGGCAGGAAAAAATCTCACTAAGACATAGCCCTTCAAAAAGAATGTGTCACATCTGTGTTTGGCTGTGCTGTCTACAACCACTGGACCACACTGCCCTCCAGAGGCAGCAATTGAACACAGGAATCTGAACTCTCAGCATTTTACTTATGTCTAGCAAACAGCTGAGTAATCCACAGCATAGGCGCCGACATCTGCTCCCGCCAGTGGGTGCTGGATCCCCTCTGCCCCAGCCCTGCCCCCACTCCACCCCTTCCCCCAAGTCCCCACCCCTGTCCTGCCTCTTCCCACCCCTGCTCTGTCTCAACCCCCTTCCCCAAGCCCCTGCCCCGCCTCTTCCCCACATCCTCCCTTGAGCGTGCTGTGTCCCCTCTCCTCTCCCCCTCCCAGAGCGCTGCCAAACAGCTGTTTGGTGGCAGGCAGACATGCTGGGAGGGAGGGGGAGGAGCAGGAATGCGGTGCGCTCAAGAGAGGAGGTGGGGAAGATGCAAGGGGAACTTGGCTGCCACTGGGTGCAGAGCACCCACTAATTTTTCCCCGTGGCTGCTCCAGCCCTGGAACACCCATGCAGTCGGTGCCTATGATCCACAGACCAAGGATGGTCTGTGACTGGCTCACATAGAGGATAAGAACCTATTATGGCTCTTGGTTACACTCCTAGCATAAGAGGTAGATGTCTGTACCGTAGATCTAGAATTAAAAGAACGTTAAGCTTGCACATACAAGCATTCTAGCAGTTCCTAATTTTTGATTATCTTACATGACATTCTCATAAGTACATGTGATCTAGATTAAATTACTATAAGGTGGGTGCACAGCTGGTTGAAAAGTCATACTCAGAGTTATCAATGTTTTTCTGTTAAATTGGGAGGGTGTTTGTAGTGGGTTCTCCAGCGGTCTGTCCTGGGTCTGGAACTAGCCAATATTTTCATTAGTGACTTGGATAATGGAGTGAAGAGTGTGCTTATAAAACTCCCAGATGATGCCAAGCTGGGAGGAGTTGCAAGCACCTTGGAGGACAGGATTAGAATTCAAAATGACCTTGACAAATTGGAGAGTTGATCTGAAATCAACAAGATGAAATTCAATAAAGATAAGTGCAAAGTATTACACTTAGGAAGGAAAAAATCAATGCACAAATACAAAATGGGGAATAACTGGCTAGGTGGTAAGTACTGCTGAAAAGGATCTGGGGGCTATAGTGAATCACAAGCTGAATATGAGACCATGAAGTGCTGCAGTTGCAAAAAAGGCTATATCAGTCTGAGGTGCATTAACATGTCATGTGGAAGACATGGGAGGTAATTGCACTTTACTTGGCACTGGTGAGGCCTCAACTGGAGGACTTTGTCCAGTTCTGGGTGGCACATTTTAGGAAAGATGTGTACAAATTGGAGAGAGTCCAGAGAATAGCAACAAAAATGGTCAAAGATTTAGAAAACCTGCCCTGTGAGGCAAGGTTTAAAAAAAACAAAGAAAAAACCTGGGCATGTTTCTTCTTGAGAAGAGAAGACTGAGGGAGAACTCAATAAGTCTTGAAATATGTTAAGGGCTGTTATCAAGAAGACAGTTCTCAATGTCCACGGAAGATCAGAAAAGAAGTAATAGGCTTAATCTGCAGCAAGGGAGATTTAGGTCAGATATTAAGAAAATCCTTCTAACTATAAGGATAGTTAAGCACTGGAACATTCTTACAAGAGAGGTTATGGAATCCCCATCACTGGAGGTTTTTAATAACAGACAATCCCTGACAGGTATTTGTCCACCCTAAGTCAGGGGTCAAACACGCGGACTGCATGTGACCCACGGAGTTATTTGCTGCGGTCCGCCAAGCTTTTCTCCCTCCCCCCCGAGTTACTTCCTGCGGCTACCTCCCCTCCCACCCAGCGTGCCATGTCCCCGCTCCTCTGCCTACCTCCAGGTGCTTTCTAGGAGGGAGGGGGGAGGAGTGGGGAGCCACGTGGTCAGGGGAGGAGGCAGGGCAGGTGCGGGGATTTGGCGAAGGGGTTGGAATAGGGGCAGGGACGGGGCGGAGTTGGGGTGGGGACTTTGGGGAAGGGGTTGGAATGGGGGTGGGGAAGGGACTGGGCCTCATGGAGGGGGTGGAGTGGGGGCAGAGCCGGGGGGGGGGGCTTTTGTATCCTTATATGAAAAGGTGTCAGTGATGTGGCCCTCAGGCCAATGTACTAGCCCTCATGTGGCCCTCGTGGTGCTTTCAGTTTGAGATCCCTGGTCTAAGTATACCTGGTCCTGCCTCAGCATGGGGGAATAGACTAGATGACCTCTCAAGGTCCCTTCCAGCCCGCCATTTTTATGATTCTGTGATTAAGGTTACCCATCTTGAAGTTAATTCATGATTGTACTAATCTGCCTGTTTTACAGGACCTCTGCTTCATTCAATGCACAGGATGGACAATGAATGAGGCAGAGTTTTAAGAAGAGTAAGAATGTTGTCTTGTGTTTAAGGTACTAGATTGGAAGCCAGGACAATCGTGTTTTTATTTTTGGCATTGCTACAGACTTTCTACTTGACACTGGGCAAGACTGCCCCTGTAGTGCATATGCATTATAATAAATTAAGATTGCACAGGCAATCTGATTTTTGGCAATTCATAGTTTTTTTTTTAACATTTGACTTTGCATCTTTAACGGTTTTTAGCATTGTTTTTATATGTAATATATTTGCAATGTAATGAAAGACTCTATAGTAATGCTTATGATCAAAGAGGCAGAATTAATTTTGGTACAGTATAGGAATCATAACTATGAATTTCCTAACTTCTAACATGTTTAAAATTTGAGCCTCAGTGTTTATATATTAACCTTGCATAGATAATGTAATTGAGTTTCAGACAAAAGCATATTATAGAAAATAGTTAGCTTTTAAAGAATTCTTTAATGCAAATTTTTATTTGCTCTCTGTGTATTTGCCTTTTATAAAGCTGCCTATGATCCTATTTAAATACAATAATTAACACTCATTCTTTTTTCCAGAGACATCCTTTGGTATCCAACTTTTAATTAGTTATTTCTTGTGTGTTGCTTAGTGTGAACTCTACAAAGTAATATTATTATTTTGTCTGAAGAATCAACATGGTTCTAGGTGAAAGATCTCTCAAGTGTCCATTTAATCCCTTGGGGGCAATGGACTTCCTTTAGTTTTACTTTCACAGCTTCCTTTTATTAAAAAAATTAATAAATTTTATTTTATTTATTTATATATATATATATATATATTTGTTGTTTTGAATTCTTAAATACATATATTTTAACCATTTTTCTAGTGCCACCAGTAAAATGAAATATTTCCACAGAGCAGGACATGTAACATGTGAGTTGCTGAGTGTTTTTATGACTTTTTGGGGGGGGAGGTAAATCCATGTTTATATACTCAGTGTATATGCCCCAGAGCCTTGTCACTGGCCTTTGCAAATATTAGTCAAACACGTTTTTTTGGAATTTTAGATATGGTATTTTTATCAACAAACTGTTGTGAAAATAACTCTTGAAGATATGTTGTGCTACAAATCTTCATATTAAAATTTTGAAACACCTGACAGTACATAGGAATACAGGAAATACCATTTTGGATCAGACATATGGGCTCCAACATATTGCAGAAGTAGGTGCAAGAGATCCTGCAGTAGGCAGATATTGGATAACCCTCCCCCATGTTAGTCTGATCCTAATTTCATAATAGTTCAAAAGTGGTTTAAGCCCTGAAGCATGAACATTTATAGCCCTTTCAAAATTTTGTCTGTAACTCTTAATATTTTTATCCATATAAATATTCAATCCTCTTTTGAATCTTGCTATATTCTTACCCTCAATGACATCTGGTGATAATGAGTTACATAATCTAATTACCCACTGTGTAAAAAGCCATTCCTTTCAATTTGCCACCTTTCAATTCCATTGTATGTCTATTACGTCGTCTCTCATTTGTCTCTTTTCTAAGGTAAATAATCCCAATCCTTTCAAGATCTATTTATATGAGAAATTTTCCATGTTCCAAATCATTCTTGTCTCCCTTCATTGAACTCCCGCACCCTCTAATTCTGCAATATCCTTTTTGAGACGGGGCAATCAATACTGCACATAGTATTCCAGATGAGGCCACAACATGGATTTATATCCTTTCTGTATCATTCTCCATCCTTATTCATCCTAATGTCTTGTTTATTTTTTGACTGCAGCTTCACACTGAGCAGAGGTCTCCACTGAGCTGTCTACAGAGATACCCAGATCCCTTTCCTGAGTTGACACTGTTAATTTAGGACCCAGTAATGTGCATAGCTTTGCATTTATCAGCACTGAACTTCATTTGCCATTGTGTTGCCCATTCACCTAGTTTGGTTAGGTCCCTCCAAAGTTCTTTACAATGTTATCCGGACTTGACTAACAAACAAATATGTCATCTGCAAATTTTGTTACCTCACTGCTTACCCCCTTTCCAGATTGTTAATAAATATATGAAACACTAGTAGACCTGGGTAAAATGTTCCAAAGCACCTAAATTACATAGGAGCCTACTCACCAGCAACCGCACACCATACAACATAAACACCAACCCAGGAACCTATCCTTGCAACAAAACCCGATGCCATCTCTGTCCACATATCTATTCAAGTGAGACCATCATAGGACCTAATCACATCAACCACGCCATCAGGGGCTCGTTCACCTGCACATCTACCAACATGATATATGCCATCATGTGCCAGCAATGCCCCTCTGCCATATACGTTGGCCAAACCGGACAGTCTCTATCCAAAAGAATAAATGGACACAAATCTGACATCAGGAATCATAACATTCAAAAACCAGTGGGAGAACACTTCAACCTCTCTAACCACACAGTGACAGACTTGAAGGTGGCAATTTTGCAACAAAAAACTTCAAAAACAGACTCCAAAGAGAGACTGCTGAACTTGAATTAATATGCAAATTAGATACAATTAACTTAGGTTTGAACAGAGACTGAGAATGGTTGGGTCATTACACTAATTGAATCTATTTACCCATGTTAATATCCTTACACCTTCTATGGGTCATCTCGATTATCACTTCAAAGATTTTTTTTCTCTCTCCTGCTGATCTCAATTGATTGGCCTCTTATAGTTGGTATGGCTACTCGCACCTTTTCATGTTCTCTGTATGTATAAATATCTTCTGTGTGTTCTATTCTATGCATTCGATGAAGTGGGCTGTAGCCCACGAAAGTTTATGCTCAAATAAATTTGTTAGTCTCTAAGGTGCCACGAGTACTCCTAAGTCCCATTGACTTTCAATGAGGCTAAGGCTATGACTATACTATACTCTTAAGTCGACCTATGTTATGTCAATTTACAGCCACTGCTGTAATTAAACAGCGGTTGCATGTCCATACTATGCTGCTTGTGTCAGTGGAGTGCATCCACAGTAGCAGCCTTGCATTGACACCGAGAGCAGTGCACTGTGGGTAGCTATCCCACTATGCAATGGGCTGCAGAGTGCTTTGAGACAGGTTTGCAATGCCTCATGGGGGTAAGTTCAGCTTGACATGATGAAGGTTTCTCAATCCTATCGTTCCATGGGCATCCTACTAGGTTTCCAGCTGCTTTTCAACTGCCCTGGTAACCTATGAGCCAGCCATCTGTCAGAAAGCATGGATCCTGCACTGCTCTTCAGTATTGTGCTATGCATTATGAACAGAAGGCTATAAGAAGAGCTCAATTGGGGGGGAGGGCAGTTTGGCTAAGGGAGGCCTTGGAGGAGCATTTTAACACTGAGCCACAGTAATGTGCATTGCTGTAGTGTGCTAACCCTGGCATTGTTTGTTTGTACCGTGCTATGACCCTTGTAATGATTGCTGTGTTTGCCTGACTGTAACAATGCACATGCATCTATTACTATTGTCTCAAATGTTAGCAGCATCCACCATGTGATGTAGAATAACAGATAATCTATTTATGGAAACTGGTTGTGTTTTTTTTTTTTTTTTTTTTTTTTTTAATTCCACACCCATGCAGACATACCTATGTAATGATGAGGTAAACTTCATACATGCAGGGGAAAGGGGAGGGAACAGGGAATTCACAAGCACATACACCCAGCTGGGAGAGCCTCATTGGTATATGTGCAACTGTCTGTGTTTAACTTTCCATGGGGTGGGGTGCCTTGGGTGGTACTGCTGTAGTATCTGCTTTTACTTGCCCAGGAAAAGTTCTATTTCTTTTCATTCTTCCTTAAAACAATGACCCCTTTTCCCATGGCCAGAAGCTAAGTACTCAGACCCCACCTTGACTGCTCCCTCCACCAGACACCCACCCATAGACCACCACCATGACTCCAGCCCCAGTGATAATTTGCCTCCCTTGCCTTCTGCTATGCTTGCCACAGCTCTTTGATTATTATTTATTTTTTAAAGGTCACTGGTATGTGTCCCTGTCATAGCCCTTTCCCTATATGCCCCAAGCAAGTTCCTGCAGCTGGAGCAGAGCTGTGCCTGCACAGCATCCTCTCCCCACAGACCCAGGAGATCAGCACCTCTTGTGTACTCCAAGCAGGAGCGAGTTTGCTGCATGGAGTTGGCATGCTCAGCTCGGCAGTTGCTATGTGAGCTCTCCACACCTGAGCAAAAAGGAAGAGCAATTTCAAAACTTTGTCGAGCTTTAAAAGAGGGGGGTACGTGCCTGTGTATCTGGCTGCAGGGCAGCAGAGTTCAAACTGGTGGTCAGAGCAGTCGCAATGGGCATTGTGGAACTCCTCCTGGAGATCATTTAGGGTGACGTAAGCAGCACAGTGTTTACATTGATACTGTGTTGCTCTAACTGTGTTGTCCTAAGCTCCACACCTCTCATTGAGGTGGCTTTATTATGTTGGTTTAGACAGGGCCGGCTCCAGGGTTTTGGCCGCCCCAAGCAGCCAAAACAAACAAACAAAAAAACCGCGATCGCGATCTGCGGCGGCAATTCGGCGGGAGGTCCTTCGCTTCGAGCAGCAGTGAGGGACTGTCCGCCAAATTGCCGCCGAACAGCTGGACCTGCCGCTCCTCTCCAAAGTGGCCGCCCCAAGCACCTGCTTGGTAAGCTGGTGCCTGGAGCCGGCCCTGGGTGTAGAAGGAGCGTTAAACTGGTGGGAGGAGCATTGCAGTGTGTACACCTTCATAGTTAGGTGATAGAATCATAGCACTGGAGGGAACCTTGAGAGGTCATGTCCCCTGAACTCCTGGAAGGACTAAGTATTATCTGGACCATCCCTGACAGCTGTTTGTCTAACCTGCTCTTAAAAATCTCCAATGATGGAGACTCCACAATCTCCCTAGGCAATTTATTCCAGTGCTTAACCATTCTGACAGTTAAGAAGTTTTTCCTAATGTCCAACCTAAACCACACTTGCTGCAATTTAAGCCCATTGTTTCTTGTCCTCTTCTCAGAGGTTAACAAGACCAATTTTTCTCCCTCCTTATAACAGCCTTTTATGTACTTAAACTATTGTGTCCCCCCTCAGTTTTCTCTTCTCCAGACTTGAAAAAATTGGGTTTGTTTATCTTCCCTCATAGGTCATGTTTTCTAGCCCTTTAATCATTTTTGTTTCTCTTCTCTGGACTTTCTCCAATTTGTCCACATCATTCCTGAAATGTGGCATCCAGACACAATACTCCAGTTGAGGCCTAATCAATACGGAGTAGAACAGAAGAATTATTTCTTATGTCTTGCTTACAGCACTCCTGCTAATATAGCCAAGAACGTTTTCTTTTTTTGCAACAGTGTTAGACTGACTCATATTTAACTTGTGATCCTCTACAACCCCTTTCTGTAGTACTCCTTCCTAGGCAATCATTTCCCATTTTGTATGTGTGCAACTCATTGTTTCTTCCTAAGTGGAGTACTTTACAATTTGTCCTTATTGAATTTCATCCTATTTACTTCAGACCATTTCTCCAGTTTGTCCAGATCATTTTGAATTTTAATCCTGTTCTTCAAAGCACTTGCCACCCTTCCCAGCTTGGTATTGTCCACAAACTTTAAGTGTTCTATCTATGCCATTATCTAAATAACTGATGAAGATATTGAACAGAACCAGACCCAGAACTGATCCCCGCAGGACCCCACTCGCTCTGCCCTTCCAGCTTGACTGTGAACCTCTGATAACTATTCTCTGGGAATGGTTTTCTAACCAGTTATGCACCACCTTATAGTAGCTCCATCTAGGTTGTATTTCCCTAGTTTGTTTGAGAAGGTCATGCGAGACGGCATCAAAAGCCTTACTAAAGCCACATCTACCACTTGCCCGCCCCATCCACCAGTCTTGTTACCCTGTCAAAGAAAGCTATTAAGTTGGTTTGACGTGACAAATCCATGCTGACTGTTACTTATCACCTTCTTATCTTCTAGATGTTTGCAAACTGATTGCTTAATTACTTGCTCCATTATCTTTCCGGTTACTGAAGTTAAGCTGACTGGTCTATAATTCCCCAGGTTGTCCTTTTTTCCCTTTTTTATAGATGGGCACTATATTTGCCCTTTCCCAGTCCTCTGGAATCTCTCCATTCTTTGCTAAGGCTACATTTTAGTCACAGATATTTTAGTAAAAGTCATGGACAGGTCACGGGCAGTAAACAAAAATTCACAGCCCACGACCATGGACCACAGTCCATGACTTGTAGTATATACACCTTACTAAATCTTGGAGAGGGGGGTGGCCCGGGGGTGTGTGCCATGGGTGCTCAGGGAGGGGGTTGGCAGGGCTAGCAGGCTTCCTAAGTGACTCAGAACCTCCCCAAAAGCAGTGACATCCCTCAGCTCCTAGATGGAGGCGTGGCCACACAGCTCTGTGCGCTGCCTCCTTCCTGAGCAGTGATTCCGCAGCTTCCATTGGCCAGGAACTGCAGCCAATAGGAGCTGCGGGGGCGGTGCCTGCAGGTGGAGGCAGCACGCAGAGCCCCCGGCCACACCTCCCATTAGGAGCCGAGGGATGCTGCTGCTTCTGGGGAGCCCCCCGAGGTAAGCGCCGCCCAGAGCCCTCACTCCATCCTGCAGCCCAGCCCTGAGCCCCTCCAACTCCTGCTGCTGCTGGAGGGAGGGCGGGGGCCCAAGACTCCCCCAGCAGCGGCTGGTGCATCTGGCCACTGCAGAAGTCACGGAGGTCATGGAAAGTCATGGCATCCATGACCGCTGTGACAAACTCACAGCCTTAATAATTACTAATGGCTCAGATATCTCCTCAGTCACCTCCTTGAGTATTCTAGGATGTATTTCATCTGGCCCTGGTGACTTGAAGACATTTAAGTTGTCTAAGTAATTCCCTGTTTTAGCCTCTGATCCTACCTCTCTTTCACTGGCATTAACTATGTTAAATGTCCAATTGCTACTAACCTTTTTGGTGAACACTGAAAAAGTCATTTAGCACTTCTTCCATTTCCACATTTTCTGTTGTTCCCACCTCCCATTATGTAATGGGCCTACCCTGTCCTTGATCTTCCTCTTGGTTCTATGTATTTGTAGAGGGTTTTCTTGTTACCCTTTATACCTCTAGCTAGTTTAATCTAGTTTTGTGCCCTGGCCTTTCTAATTTTGTCCCTGCATACTTGTGATATTTGTTTATAGTCATCCTTTGTAATTTGACCTAATTTCCACTTTTTGTAGGACTCTTGAGTTTCAGATCCTCGAAGATCTCCTGGTTAAGCGAGGGTGGTCTCTTGCCATAGTTCCTCTCTTTCCTATGCAGTTGGATAGTTTGCTATTGTGCCCTTAATAACATGTCTTTGAAAAACTGCCAACTCTTGATCTGTGTTTCCCCCTTTAGACTTGCTTCCTATGGGATCTTATCTACCAACTCCCTGAGTTTGCTTTTTCTTGTGCTGTTTTCTCTCTTACCATTCCTTAGAATCATGAACTCTAATTTCATGATTACTTTCACCTAAGCTGCCTTCCACTTGCAAATTCTCAACCAGTTCCTCCCTATTTGTCAAAATCAAATCTAAAGCAGCCTTCTCCTAGTAGCTCTCTCCACTTTCTGAAATAATAAAAAAAGTCTCCAATACATTCCAGGAACTTGTCGGATAATCTGTGCCCTGCTGTATTTTCCCCACAGATGTCTGAGTAATTGAGGTCCCCATCACCACAAAGCCCTGTGTTTTTGATGATTTTGTTAGCTTTTTATTTTATTTTTTTTATTATTATTATTATTTTCTTTTTTAAAAGCCTCATCCACCTCTTCCTGGTTTGGTGGTGTGTAGTAGACCTCTATCATGACATCACCCTTGTTTTTCACCCCTTTTATCCTTACCCAGAGACTTTCCACAAGTCTGTCTCCTATTTCCATCTCAACTTCAGTTCAAGTGAATATATTTTAATATGTAAGGCACCACCTCCTCCCTCTTTTCCCTGTCTGTTCTTCCTGAACAAACGATGTCCTTCTATACCAATATTCCATGCGTATTCAGGCATTCATCTCCAGGATGCATCTGTCTCTGCCTGAGCCCCTCGCTTTGACTGGAAGGATCGAAGAGATCACCACCTGCATCCCTTACTCCCAGAGCCCTGTAGTCACTTCTGATCTACTCAGGATCATATTGTGCTGTCTTATGTTGACTTAACTTTGTAGTGTAGACATGGCCTAAGTCATTTTTGGAAAAGGGATTTAGGATCCCAAGTCACTTAGGCACTTTTGAAAATTTTACCCCTAGTATGATGGTATGCTTATAAGAAGCACAAGGGATCTTTTTCAGGGGGAAAGGCAATACACCGTGTTTATTGAAGATACAACAATTAGCATATGCATTCTCTCTCTCTCTCTGTCCCACCAGTCGATGTTGTAGTTACCAGTCCAGAGTCTGGATCAAGCAAGTGGCCAGTTATGCTGATCTTGGGTAGGTAGGAGCCAGGTTCTATCAGTCACCACACGATGCTCCAGGGAAGTCTTGGCAGCACGAACCCAAAGTTTCATGGCAAGGCATCCTGTTTATATAGTGATTTTCCTTCATTGGGACCAAAGAATTTTGCACCATCATGGTGTAATCAATTGTTTGACGAGTGCTTGTTTTCTTAAATTGGTTTTTCTCATCCTTTATCTTGT
This sequence comes from Trachemys scripta elegans, assembly GCF_013100865.1. Taxonomy (NCBI): domain Eukaryota; kingdom Metazoa; phylum Chordata; order Testudines; family Emydidae; genus Trachemys; species Trachemys scripta. The sequence goes on from NW_023260539.1 coordinate 24,783, forward strand.
TCTTTCATCAAGCCTCTTAGGGAGGCTGCTGGTTTTGATCACAGCTATCTTGTCCCCATTGATAGGTGACTTTCTCATTTTTAGAGTCGTCAATCTGCCTTCCTCTGACATTTCAGTAGGGGTGTGTTGCAACCTTCTGGCACCCTTGCATCTGTCTCCAGTGCTCCCTAGAACATCTGGTTCAGTGACGGCCTTCACACTTATCTCTCAACACCCATTCCTCATTCACACACAAAACCGAATTAATTTACACAGAATATTTTGAACAGGAACATCAAATTGCAATGCAGAAGAAAAAAATCATGGCCTTCTTTCTTTTACTTAAAATACTAAGTCCACAACAAAGTGGTGACCCTCAAAGGTCTGTTATTGCTTTGAAATCAGTCCAGACACACAGAAATTCTGACTGATGCACCTATACCAATGGCTGTTAGGCCATTCCTTTCTGCTATTCAAAAAGGGTGGCTGGTAGGATATGGTCAAATCATACATCAGTACATTTAATACATGCTACATTGTTACCTTATTATTCTTTATCCTTCATACTAAATTATACAAAATACAAACAATAAATCCTACTATTACAATGGAACTTTGAAGCACTCCACTGTTCACCTTTCGCCATGATGAAAATTGACCATTTAGTCATACCCTTTGTTTCCTGTCTCTTAGCTACCTTTTGATCCATGGTAATGCTTTGCCTCTCACCCCATGACTACTTGGTTTAAGTTTCCTTAGTAGTCTCTTAGGTGGGAGCTTGTATAAGGCTTTTTGAAAGTCTAAATACATTGTCATCTAGTTCTACTCTATTCATCATGGGGGAGAGGGATAGCTCAGTGGTTTGAGCATTGGCCTGCTAAACCCAAGGTTGTGAGCTCAATCCTTGAGGGGGCCATTTAGGGAACTGGAGTAAAAATCTGTCTGGGGATTGGTCCTGCTGTGAGGGGGTTGGACTAAATGACCTCCTGAGGTCCCTTCTATGATTACTTTATTGGCATGTTTAAAGACACAATTTTCCTAATCAGAAATCATACTCATTAGACTGGTTTTTAATATTCTATTTTGTTGTCATTTCAACCAGTTCGTAAATTCTCAGACCAACCCTAGAGCCTTTTTTAAAAGAAAGATGAAATAACATTGTCTACCTGCCAATCCAGCTTTAATGAGATTGTATATTTTGCTAGCTGCTTAGTCAGTCCGTACTTATGCTCCTTCAGAACTCTTGAAGACTAATGTAAAGAAATCCATTTAACTTTTCACCAATGTCCTCAATTGCTCTCTCTAACTGATTCTTTCACAGATTTACTGCTTCTAATATATTTAGATTTTTTAAAATACCTTTTAGCTATTTGCTCTTTAAAATTTATTTTAGCTCTCCTGTAATCTAAGGGTCCAAATTTTGATCTGTTACACTAGTGTAAATTCAGAGTAACTCCACAGGCTTAAGTGAAGTTACTTGTCATTCACACTGATGTAAGTGGGAGAAAAATTTGGCCCAGAATCTTTATCTTGTATTTTAAAATTGGAACATGAACCAGATTTTCACTGAAATGTTACTATGGTAAGAACAACAGAGGTCGTATGCTCCCCAGAAAACAAGTTAATCCAAACTCTCCTTCACTGTGGCCAAACATTTCCCCCCGCCCGCCCACAGGACAAGTGGGGCACAGAGTGGAAAAGGGGAGGAGCTCAAAAGGGCATTGGTGGGCCAAGTATCCATGGGGATTTGGGCCTCTAGACTGGTGGATCCTGCCCTATTTCATGGAGGTTCTCCACCTCTGAGCTCTCTCCTAATATCTCCAATCCATTAGAGCATGACAGGACCAGGTATAATGCCTTTGGCTAGTGGCCTCTAGCTGCAGACTTGCCATAGCCTGGAGTAGAACCATTTCCTTTGTTACAGATTGTCACTAACTTTTCCCCTGACACCTGGTCCTACCAATATTTTCCATATGACCCATGTGTTTTGTGGAAGGTGAAAGGGTGGATAGGCATAAGAGCAAACATCCTGCTTAATCATTTATTCATTTCTGTCCACATGGCCTGACTAAAGCTTTTTCACACTGTTTGCTCTCCTCAAAGCACAATGTAAGGTTTGAGGGAGAACATATGTCTGCTTTTTATTAATGAGGAAGGTGGTGCAAACCGAGTTCTATTCCTAAACTGAGTCTAGTGCGTAAATAAATTTGTATTTAGGCTCCAAAGCATCTTTTGATCTTTTCTCCTAGATCAGAGATTCCCAAACCGGAGAGTGGGCCTGCCTGGGGGGTGCAGAATGTATTGGTGGGAGGGGGGGGGGCATGAAAAGCTTGAAGGGGGGGAACATACTGTGCGCACTTTACCCACAGCAATGAATAACTAGCAAAGCTGATTCCTCCAGACATCAGGTCCTCAGATGGCACTGCATTTGACTCTAGATGGCACTGTGCATTTTGATGGATTTTTGTTCATAGATTCATAGATTATAGGACTGGAAGGGACCTCGAGAGGTCATCGAGTCCAGTCCCCTGCCCGCATGGCAGGACCTAATACTGTCTAGACCATCCCTGATAGACATTTATCTAACCTACTCTTAAATATCTCCAGAGACGGAGATTCCACAACCTCCCTAGGCAATTTGTTCCAGTGTTTAACCACCCTGACAGTTAGGAACTTTTTCCTAATGTCCAACCTAGACCTCCCTTGCTGCAGTTTAAACCCATTGTTTCTGGTTCTATCCTTAGAGGCTAAGGTGAACAAGTTCTCTCCCTCCTCCTTATGACACCCTTTTAGATACCTGAAAACTGCTATCATGTCCCCTCTCAGTCTTCTCTTTTCCAAACTAAACAAACCCAATTCTTTCAGCCTTCCTTCATAGGTCATGTTCTCAAGACCTTTAATCATTCTTGTTGCTCTTCTTTGGACCCTTTCCAATTTCTCCACATCTTTTTTAAAATGCGGCGCCCAGAACTGGACACAATACTCCAGCTGAGGCCTAACCAGAGCAGAGTAGAGCGGAAGAATGACTTCTCGTGTCTTGCTCACAACACACCTGTTAATACATCCCAGAATCATGTTTGCTTTTTTTGCAACAGCATCACACTGTTGACTCATATTTAGCTTGTGGTCCACTATAACCCCTAGATCCCTTTCTGCCGTACTCCTTCCTAGACAGTCTTTTCCCATTCTGTATGTGTGAAATTGATTTTTCCTTCCTAAGTGGAGCACTTTGCATTTGTCTTTGTTAAACTTCATCCTGTTTACCTCAGACCATTTCTCCAATTTGTCCAGATCATTTTGAATTATGACCCTGTCCTCCAAAGTAGTTGCAATCCCTCCCAGTTTGGTATCATCCGCAAACTTAATAAGCGTACTTTCTATGCCAATATCTAAGTCGTTGATGAAGATATTGAACAGAGCCGGTCCCAAAACAGACCCCTGCGGTACCCCACTCGTTACGCCTTTCCAGCAGGATTGGGAACCATTAATAACAACTCTCTGAGTACGGTTATCCAGCCAGTTATACACCCACCTTATAGTAGCCCCATCTAAATTGTATTTGCCTAGTTTATCGATAAGAATATCATGCGAGACCGTATCAAATGCCTTACTAAAGTCTAGGTATACCACATCCACCGCTTCACCCTTATCCACAAGGCTCATTATCCTATCAAAGAAAGCTATCAGATTGATTTGACACGATTTGTTCTTCACAAATCCATGCTGGCTGTTCCCTATCACCTTACCACCTTCCAAGTGTTCTGCTTGCATAGCATTACACAAAGTTGTTGCCATCTGTACATTAATCAGTTTGCCTCGATGTGGTGTGCACATTTAATTGTAAGCATCGATTGCAATCGCAGTTTTGCTTTTGCTCTTATTACAGTGGATTGTTGGCTCTGTTTTGAATCAGTGCCTTACTGTTTTTAATAGTTAGTGAGAGTTGCATGTTGATTTTTTTTGATGGTATATGCACTTGTGTGGTGTCGGGGGGGAGGGGAAGGAGACATAAACTATGACATACATAGAGAAGGGGGAGTGATCAAATACGTTTGAGAACCACTGCCCTAGATCACTTATTGGTCTTTGAATCATATAAAATCTCACTAGAAAAATTTTCCTGTACAGTTTATGCATTATTATTGATTCAGTTGTTTATCAAAAGATCTTCCAAGGATGATAAATGTTGTAATTTTTTTACATTTATTGTATTGTAAAGATGTGTGACAGTTGCAGGTAGTGGTTTAAAGTAGATCAACATACAGAGACAGCTCACCAGTTCTTGTGGCTTTTATCACAAGCCTCAGTGTCATCTGGTTATGCAATATTGCATCCTCTTGTGGTGATTGGATGCTGCAGCCTGGTAATTGTGGAACCACAGTATTGCCTGTTAGTACAATGATATTATGGTTACCCCATATACTGGAGTGGTAAATGCAGAGCTTTTAATGGTATCCACTATATCTCTTCAAAGGAAAGGGGGCAGTCAAGCACTAATGCTGTGGTGAGAGCAGGCATTTGACTAAGGGTATGTCTACACTAAGAGAGTACTTCGATGTCACTTAAATCGAATATGTGGAATCGATATTACAAAGTCGAACGTGTGTTTCCACACTAAGGACAGTAATTCGACTGTGTGAGTCCACACTAACGGGGCAAGTGTCGACATTGGAAGCGGTGCACTGTGGGCAGCTATCCCACAGTTCCCGCAGTCCCCGCTGCCCATTGGAATTCTGGGTCGAGCCCCTAATGCCTGCTGGGGGAAAAATGTGTCGAGGGTGGTTTTGGGTAACTGTCGTCATCCAACCGTCACTCCCGCCTCCCTCCCTGAAAGCGCCGGCGGGCAATCAGTTCGCGCACTTTTCTGCTGAGTGACAGCGCGGGCGCCACAGCACTGTGAGCATGGAGCCCGCTGCGACCATCGCTGCAGTTATGGCCATTGTCAACACCTCGCACCTTATCAGCCACCTTTTCCAGAGGCAGATGGTGAGAAATCGGGCGAGGAGGCTACGGCAGCGCGATGAGGACATGAAGTCTGAGAGTGGCACAGACCTGTCACAAAGCACGGGACCCCGCGCCGTGGACATCATGGTGGTAATGGGTCATGTTGATGCCGTGGAACGGCGATTCTGGGCACGTGAAACAAGCACTGACTGGTGGGACCGCATAGTGCTGCAGGTCTGGGATGAATCCCAGTGGCTGAGAAACTTTAGCATGCGGAAGGGAACTTTCCTTGAACTTTGTGAGTTGCTGTCCCCTGCCCTGAAGCGCAAGGACACCTGGATGCGAGCAGCCCTGACTGTCCAGAAGCGAGTGGCCATAGCCCTCTGGAAACTTGCCACTCCAGACAGCTACCGGGTCAGTTGCGAACCACTTTGGCGTGGGCAAATCTACCGTGGGGGTTGTTGTGATGCAAGTAGCCAAGGCAATCGTTGATGTACTGCTGTCAAAGGTAGTGACCCTGGGAAACGTGGAGGTGATCATAGATGGCTTCGCAGCGATGGGATTCCCAAACTGCGGTGGGGCCATAGATGGAACTCACATCCCTATCTTGGGACCGGACCACCAGGCCAGCCAGTACATTAATCGAAAGGGCTACTTTTCCATGGTGCTGCAAGCACTGGTGGACCACAGGGGACGTTTTACCAACATCTACGTCGGATGGCCGGGCAAGGTTCATGACGCTCATGTTTTCAGGAACTCTGGTCTGTTTAGACGGCTGCAGGAAGGTACTTACTTCCCGGACCACAAAATAACTGTTGGGGATGTGGAGATGCCTATAGTGATCCTCGGGGACCCAGCCTACCAGCTAATGCCATGGCTCATGAAGCCCTATACAGGCACCCTGGACAGTGAAAAGGAACTCTTCAACTACCGTCTGAGCAAGTGCAGAATGGTGGTGGAGTGTGCTTTTGGACGTCTCAAGGGGAGATGGAGAAGCGTATTGACTCGCTCCGATCTCAGCGAAACCAATATCCCCATTGTTATTGCAGCTTGCTGTGTGCTCCACAATCTCTGTGAGAACAAGGGGGAGACCTTTATGGCGGGGTGGGAGGTTGAGGCAAATTGCCTGGCTGCCGATTACGCCCAGCCAGACAGCCGTGCGATTAGAAGAGCCCAGCGGGACGCGCTGTGCATCCGGGAGGCTTTGAAAGCTAGGTTCCTGAGTGAGCAGGGTAACCTGTGACAATTTTGTTGGTTTACAGAGAAGCTGAACCTGCCCCCGTTTCTTTACCCAGTGACTGTTCACAATCCTCTCCAGTTTCATACCCCGTTCACCCCCTTCCCCCCCTTCCAACACAGGTTTAAAAATAAAATCACTGAAAATTTGTTAATGAACAACGTTTTATTTATTACTGTTTTCGCGGTAAAGTGTTGAAACTGGGACGCAGACTGTGGTGGGGAGCGGGTGTAGTGTACTCATGCAAAGGACGCTTCTAAACTCGAGGAATGCCAGGCTCCTTCTTGTACAGTGGTCCGCACTGGCAGACTGATTGTTTGAACGGAGCCTACCACCCCTCCTGTTCAGGACTCTGTGTGTGGGGGCTATGTGACTTTGTGGCAGGGGGAGGACGGTTACAGATTCCCTGCTGCGTGGCTCTGTGATCCAGGATAAGGACTGCTGCATAAGATCTGTAACCACCCTCCCCCGCCACAAAGTCTCATGGCCCCCCCCCCCAGACAATGAAAACCACCTCCCAGACTGACCAGGGTGCCTAGTGACTGCACTGTGTGTGTGACCTGCTGCTGAACCTGCCCCCGTGTCTGTACCAACCACCTTTCCCCCCCTTAAAACAGACTGTCCTCTAAAAAAACATGATGGAAACAGCAATTAACAGAAACGTATTTTTTATTAGCAAATGGACAATGAAACTGGGATGGGGGCTTGGGTGATGGGGGAAGGAAAGGACTTATCAAATTTTGGGGAATGACAGCCTTCTGCCACTTGAGCAGTCTGCAGGAGTAGAGTGACAGTTTTCACGGGCTCTGCAGCCCCTCCTTCTTGGTACTTTCGGTGAGGGGGGTATGGGACTTTGTGGCGGGGGACGGTGGTTACAGATAGACTGCAGCGGGGCTCTGTCCTCCTGCCTCCGGTCCTGCAGAACATCCACAAGGCGCCGGAGCGTGTCTGTTTGCTCCCTCATTAGTCCAAGCAGTGTTTGAGTCGCCTGCTGGTCTTCCTGCCACCACCTCTCCTCCCGTTCCATGTGTGATCGGTGCATTTGGGACAAGTTCTCCCTCCACTGACTCTGCAGTGTTGACTCGGCTCGGGAGCAGCCCATAAGTTCTGAGAACATGTCGTCCTGTGTCCTTTTCCGTCTATGCCTAATCTGCAACAGCCTCTGGGAGTCTGATGACAGGGTAGGTCGGGAGACAGCCACAGCTGTGGGATGGGAAAAAGGGAGTGAATTCCTCAGGAAGATAAATTTTTGGGTGAACAAAGAAAATAGTCTTTCTCTGTGGAAAAAGCACCTATCACATGCGCACTCAGGACAAGGTCGAATTTTCGGCCTTCGCATTCAGTCCCTGGGGTCCTGCAGTGCAGATCACAGAATCGGAACAGCACAGCAGAATTTGGGTAGCGGGCTGACATGGTAAGCCGTAGACTTGTGGCAGCTTAAAACTTTCATAATAGCACTGCCCTACTTTCACGTTCAAAGCAATGCTCCTAGCGTTGGCCAGTTCCTGCTGCCAGCAATCCGGCAAGCATGAACTCTGCCCCTGTCCCACCCCCTCGCGGCTGTCCCCGGGAAAGATCCCTCTATGCTGCCCCTCTCCCGCCTCCACCGCATGGCTGTAAACCGGCGGTTACAGTTCTGTAAAGGAACAGGGAAGCAGTCTCAATACTAACATTGCCCTAATTCAAAGCAGGTCACCATGAGCGAAATCACTCTGATGCGTATTTCTGACAGCGAGAAAGAACGCATGCTTCGGGAAAGCCTCCAAAGACCAGGGCCGTATGCCGCCATGCTGTGCAAGGCAATGATCCCGGAGTACTTGATGGTAGCCTGGCGCGGAAACGTTTCCTACTACGGAGGACACAACAAGGCCGCTCTCCCAAGGAACCTCATGCAAAGGCTTTCCAATTACCTCCAGGAGAGCTTCATGGAGATGTCCCATGAGGATTTCTGCTCTATCCCCGGATATATTGACCGAATTTTACTGTAGCTGCACTGGCAAGGGCTAAACAGTACAGCGCCTAGGGCAAACCAATCAAGATTTACTGGACATTGTTAGATTTTTTTTGCAGCAGTTGCACAGCCAAAGACTAGAACTTTAAGTGCCTAGGACAATCTAATCATGAAAAAGCCACAGTTAATATTTATATTCTTTTATAAATAAATGTTTACATGTTTAAACCACTTACCGGCTGATCCTTCCCCTGATTCTGGGTCCGGGTGGTACGGGATCTCTGTGAGGGTGATGAAGAGATCCTGGCTGTCTGGGAAATCAGCGTTGTAAGCGCTGTCGACTGCCTCGTCCTCCTCATCTCCTTCCTCTTCTTCCCCGTCCATTACCATCTCAGAGGAAGCGGGCGTGGACAATATCCCATCCTCAGAGTCCACGGTCAGTGGTGGGGTAGTGGTGGCGGCCGCACCTAGGATGGAATGCAGTGCCTCGTAGAAACGGGATGTCTGGGGATGGGATCCGGAGCGTCCGTTTGCCTCTTTGGTCTTCTGGTAGCCTTGTCTCAGCTCCTTGATTTTCACGCGGCACTGCGTTGCATCCCGGCTGTATCCTCTCTCTGTCATGGCTTTGGAGATCTTCTCGTAGATCTTTGCATTCAGTCTTTTGGATCGCAGCTCGGAAAGCACGGACTCATTGCCCCACACAGCGATCAGATCCAAGACTTCCCGATCAGTCCATGCCGGGGCCCTCTTACTATTCTGAGATTGCATGGCCATCTCTGCTGGAGAGCTCTGCATCTTTGCCAGTGCTGCTGAGCTCACCACGATGTCCAAACAGGAAATGAGATTCAAACTGCCCAGACAAGAAAAGGAATTCAAATTTTCCCGGGGCTTTTCCTGTGTGTCTGGTCAGAGCATCCGAGCTTGGACTGCTGTCCAGAGCGTCAACAGAGTGGTGCACTGTGAGATAGCTCCCGGAGCTATTAGCGTCGATTTCCATCCACACCTACCCTAATTCGACATGGCCATGTCAAATTTAGCGCTACTCCCCTCGTTGGGGAGGAGTACAGAAGTCGAATTTAGGAGACCTCTATGTCGAACTAAATAGCTTTGTTGTGTGGACGGGTGCAGAGTTAATTCGATTTAGTGCTGCTAAATTCGACATAACCTGCTAGTGTAGACCAGGCCTAAGATTGCAGTGCACTACTATGATTGTGCCAGACATTTAATGAGCTTATTTTATTGTAATGTGTTCTTTCCCTGTGTGGTATTAAAGAAATAGCTGTGCTTGCTAAAATGACTGACTTAAGAGCTCTTCATTGTGGAAAGGGGCTCTTTCATGACTCATGAGAACTTGGAACATGCTGGGTAGCACCATTTCAGATTTCCACCCTTTTAACTTTTTAAATTGTTAGCTAGTGGTACAATTGCCTATTCCCATGAAACTAATAGTGGCTATGAAGTAAAGTTGGACAGCCCTTCCTGATAGCCGGAGCCAAGATAATTCTAGGCAAGGTACTCCTGAACCTCTGCGCCTTTGTTATGCCACTACTGCTTTTGACTGTGTAAATATGCTGGAATTCGAAGAGGTTGGCAGTTGTCCAAAAAAGCTATTTTACACCCTGAATATTATGAATTACCCAGTATATTTATATCATCTACTCTCCATAGTATTGACTGCTTACTGAGTTTACTAATTACTTCTAGGGTCAAAGGTGGTGGTTTCCATCACTCACTAGAAATGTCTGAAGATGGAATTAAAAATCCGACTGCCTTACATCCTGTTCATTGCAAGTTTTATATTTTCTTTAAACAACCTTAGGAGAAATCCTCACTCCTCCCTGGCCAGCCCCTTTATACTGGGGGAAAGGGCCAGCAGGATGTAAAGGGGCTCTTGTTAGGGTCTGTCTAAATGCAAAGGAAACAAAAATAAGAGTGACCTCTTAACTCGAGCTAGCCCATGTTAAATGGCAGTGAAGATATGGGAACACTGATTGACAGCATGAATTAAATGTATAGGGTAGCTGGGGTTTAACTCTGACTGCTAGTCAGAGTTAAAAATAGAACTGCAGTGTCTTTACTACTATTTTTAAATCAAGTTAGCTTACCCAAAGGTTGGAACACACCTTTTATTTGCAGGGTTGACATACCTTAAAAGGTGGAGCATGGAGTCTCACCCCATATGTTTAACAGCTACTTTCATTTGAGTGTATCTGAAAGCACTTACACAAGTCAACTGTTGCACCAGTACCTAGAGGGCCCAACTGTTGAACCCGTTACATAAATGAACTCTTACAGGAGAAGTCCCATTAGAAGTCCCTCAAGTGGCTAGGACTCAAACCACACAGGGCTTTAAAGAATTGCATCCATAAGAAAATAAGCCATCTATACTGCCTACCCTTTATCAATCTGGCTTAGAGGTGATAAAAGCATTGGTGATTTAGTCATCTGGATCAAAAAGAAACTGTTTCGATCTTAGCACCCAGAGCCAGGAGCGGGGAGTCCTTCTGATCACCGCAACCACTTGGATTCTGTGTATCTGAGCTAGTCCTATCCTATATTAATGCACCTTCGTGCTCTCTTGTCTCACTTGCTTTGATTCTTTTCCAAGACCTTTGCCACTGATGATTTGTCCCGTAGCAAATGTGTTTTGTTCGTATAAAATGCCTACAGTCATGTTAAACAAATGTAAATAATTTCAGGACAGAAACAAGTCATATGATTCATTATCATAAGAGATAATATTGCTCAGAGGAGATTTTCATTTTTTTTTTTTATGGGAGGTAGAAGACTATCAGTGTATCAGAAAATTTACTTTTTCTTGACTTGTCCATGCTCTAATCTGGAGTGAAATCTAGAGGGGTCAAAATCTCAGACAGCCCCATTTTATATAACAGGTGGGCTATAAGATAGATGGTTATCAATTATATTGAAAATACACAGAAACCCATGCTTTCCTCTAATCAGATGGCACACCAGACTATCCCTGCATATCCAACTCATTCTTAGTAAACTGGAGTATTGTCACCCTAAGTATGAAGCAAAGTAGGAGAAAATATATTTAAACAGAAACTGCATTTCCTGTCTATAATGGAAAGGAAGTTCTGACTTTTGTGAAGTGGATTCTGGCTTCAGGGATTTGTAGAAATAATTGATTAATAGCAATAAAGGTTTCTCCTTCCACCAATGTCCATGTGCATAGCACTATATAATGGAGGACCTTTTATTTTTTACTGGCCTTCCCTTACATCTTCTGTAGTCATTTACACTCTTTCAAAGAGAGGATAAAGCAATACCATTCAGAGTTAGTCCTTTAGACTTTGTATTTTTCATTTACATCTGTGCAAAGTGCAACACAGTAGAGAATTAATAGTAGCACCTTGCTCTTATATAGTAGCTTTTTCATCCGTAGGTCTCAAAGCATTTTACAAAGAAGTCTGTATCATCATTATCCCCATTTTATAGATGGGGAAACTGAGGCATAGAGAGGTCAAGTGACTGGCCTGCTGAGTAACCTTGAGAAAGTGGCAGAGCCAGGAATAGAACTAGAATAGACTTCCTGGGTCCTGGTCCAATGTTCTATCGGTTAGGATATGCTGCCTCCCAAAGCCTGTATTTCAGGGAAGGAAGGCAGGAGGGTCAAGTAGCTGAAGTACAGGATGTTGAAACCTAGGAGCTTTGATTCAGTCAATATTATGGCCTTTAGATTTAATTTTCCACTCTGTTGCACCAGTTTTACACTGGTACAGTTCCACTGCACTACTGTAAAAATAGTGTAATGGTGTGATGAGTCAGGCTCTTCTTGTGTGTCCTTGAACAAGTCATGTACACTAACTATGGCTTAGAGTATGTCTACATTTCAAGCTGGAGATGTAATTTTCAGCTCAAGGAGACAGACCTGTACTAGCTCTGATTTGAGATAATGCAATAAAAATAGATGTCTCACAGAGAATCATATTTGGACGGGGCTAGTCCCTCCTGCTACTTATGTAATCACAGCCACTTCTATTTATACTATGCTAGCTCAAATAGAACTAAAGTGGGTATGTTGCCTCTAACTGGAAATTACACTTCCAGCTCAACATGTAGGCGTTCCCTTAGTTTCCTCATCTGTAAAATGGGGATAAATACTTTGCAAGATTTGGGCTACATTCTTTAGCATTTGTAAAACATGTTAAGTTCCTTGGATGGAAGGTGCAACGAGTGCAAATTGTTATCAAATGCAGGTTTTGAACAGCACTACGGCATATTCAGGCACTTGTTTAACATACAAGAACTAAACTGATGGGTGCTATATAAAGTCTCAGGATAAACTGATTCATTATGCACATTCCTCAAATGTCAGAAGATGTTTTAAAAATTTCTTTGCACAAACCTGCGTCACTGTATGTTATTTCAGGCATTGCCTAAGGTAGGAAAACAGAGAAAACTGAATGTAGCAAAGAAAGGGAAAGGAGGATAACTTTGGCATCCCAATTGTTCCAGATTGCATTTACTTTTCAAAGGTTTTCTGGGGGAGAGCTGTCTAGGATTCCCACCTGTCAGGAAAATTGTAGGACAATTCTGATTTTTAAAAAATGTCCTTTGGCTTGATCTCAGTTATTTAAAACACACAAAACAGAAAAATATGGTACCATGCTACCTTGAAAGGGATAGGTAGGATGACAGTATTTGGCCATTTTAATGGATTTACAGAGGATATTGTAAAATAATTACTAGGATTATAAAAAATCAAAGAAATTGCATATTAGAGAACAGAAGCCTTATTTGAGGCCCTTGGCAGATTCAGCTCTCTAGTTGTTTGTTTTAAGAGGGTTATCAACCCTCCAGGATTGTCCTGGAGTCTCCAGGAATTAAAGATTAATATTTAATTAAAGATTGTCATGTGATGACACCTCCAGGAATATGTCCAACCAAAATTGGCAATCCTGCTTTTTACCCTGATTGTAGAGATCAATTGTCCTCCATATTATTTTTCCAAAAGTGAGAAACCTACCTTTTCAAAACCTCTCTCAATTCCAGCCTCTTTCTATAGTATCTCTCCTTCCTCTCTCTCCACATTGAAAATTCAGCTGCATTGGTGGTACTTGGGCCTGAGCAGCCTCCAAACTAAAGACCAAATGCTCCCCTGCATTGCCGTTTCTTGTACAGGGACTGGGAAACTCCCACGTTCTCATTTGCCATTTCCTTTTCATTCTTCTCCTCTGGAGGCTGGAGGGGTTGGGGGATCTTGGTCTTCCATTTACCACTCACCACCACGCTAGTCTTTGCGGAGGTGTGGTCTTTCTGCACTGATGCCACCACTTCTGTTGCCTTATGTACCCTGCACCTCCCAAATAGCCTGCTTCTAAACTCAGGGTTCTCAGACTTGGTCTTAGAGTGGACTCAATCTTAATAGAGAGAGTGTTTCATGGATACCTTTCTCCCATTTGCCATCTCCTTTCCTAGTTGCAGTTGCATGGGAAACCTCCCCTGCCACAGTGTCATTCAGAGCTACCAAGTTTTTTGCACCTCTTGAAGCCCTATCAAACATTACTGCAGCTCATCTGAATTCTCATATGTTCAGCTAAGCTATGGGAAGGCAGCAGGCATTTGCCTTTGGCTGCTCAGAACTGTTGGGGCATCAGGCTTCCTGCTGCCCCTTCCTGGGAGCCAGCAGGGGAGCAGCAGGAGTCAGGAAGTCACCTTGGCATCAACACCACAAGGTGAGGCCTCAGGCTTCCCAGATAGCTCCCAGAACACTGCAGCTGGCTCCCCTCCAGCCCACGGCTCCAGGTACCCCAGAATTCACCCAACCTCAGCACCTCTGTATTTCCCACGCCCCATACAACCCAACACACCCAGAGGCTTTCCATTTCCACACATCTCAGCATTTTCTCCATCTCAGTATCTACTCCCCAGCAGCCCCTGGCAACCAGCAAACAGTCACCTCATGCCTACCCCGGCATTGATCCATCCAACACCCCCAGTTGCCTCTGCACCCACCCACCCTGCTAACCCCTGCTAGCTACACCTCCGACAATCTGCAGCCTCCATCTACCCTATGCAATCTCCCATGTACCCAGCACACATTTGTACCTTCCAGCCACAGTTGGCAATTTTGTGCAGTTCCATGTCCTACCCTTGTAGTGGTATATCTTGACCATAAAGTTGAGGTTCATAACAAAGAAATTATTTAATTTGTATAAAATGTCACACACAGCTCCTCAGAAATTGGCAGCCATGAATCACATGAACAACTTCCCTTCCCATTTGCAAGCAAGCAACATCCTCGTGGGAACTACTACAATGGCTTACATAAAAAGTTACTTTAGGAAAGTATTTACGGTATTTTAACTTTTTTCTAAAATACAATCATTTGAAAAAGAGACAATAATATATGACCAGCCAGTTCTGAGACCAGTTTCAGAACTACTGCACTAGAGCATGTTTTGTTTCTCTATTGTTTAAATAATGTTTGAAGCTCAGAGTATGCGATAGCAAATAATTGGTTATTGCATTCTGTTTGTGTTTTACAGCAGATCTTAAGTGCTTAAGATTCTTTGAGCAATTAGTGCTGCTTCTGGTCTAGAAAGATATGAATTTGTTATGTGCAGTGATCTTCATAATGTGTCATCTTTAATTAATTTCCTACATTTTAGAGGAGAAAAGCAGTAATTTTGAAAACACAAAATACTGCAGTGTGTTCCAGTTGCATGAGTAATGTGCGAATGAGTTCTAATCCACTTTCATGAAAAAATAACAATGGCTTTGACTGCTCTATTTTTAGTCTGAAAATCTGCTGACATCTAATACATCACAAAAAGTAATCTTTACATGAGTTACACTGGTTAGCTGCTGGCTGGGTAGCTTACGAAATTTCATATTCATACAGTGAAGTTACCAATGAGTGCAATTTGTTGTCTCTGTCTCTTTCACCAACAGACCTTGGTCCAATAAAAGATATATATTACCTCACCCACTGTCTCTCTCTGCAAGTTGTTTAGTGATTTCAAAGATCAAAAGCTATTTACAGTTAAGAGAATTTTGAAAAACCTACCTGGTTAGAAAGACCCTTTTAAAAAAAAAAAAAAAAGTGGTTTTATAAAGATGCTGTCATGACATAACTCTCACTCATGCCCCTACTGCAAGGCAGGTCAAACTCCAATAGCTCAAAGTTGTTTGGGATTTTTGGACACTCTAAGGCAGTAGTGGCTAGTGCCAGAGGCTCCTTCTCTATTAATGGGTAGTTGTGAGCTACCAATTGCTATTACTTGACCACCAGGAACTATTCTATCAGTTTTTGCTTGGTTGCCTTCAAAGGAGTTCCCTGCAAAAGCTGTCCCACAAACTCTCCTGGTCTGGATCTCTCTGTCTCTCCCATAGTGTTCTATAGCACCCATTCCCATTGTTGCTGTTTTTTTGACCTACAGGTTCAGAGTAGCTCTTTTGAACTCAGTGGATGGAAGAGTACAGCATATTCACGCCAAACTTACTTTGAGTAAAATGAATTTTTTGAGAATTTACAAGTGTACCTGTAATCCATTTATGAATTAAAATTAATTTAAAAATTGGTCCTTGAAGAAATATGGCACCTTATGTAAGACCTCTTTTTGTACCAAATGATCTCAATAATGAGACTACACAGACTTTTTAAACTTTGCTCACAGTCATCTCAATGAAATCTTGTACATAGGCTACATGTGAAAAAATTAGCTTGTAATCAAGTTATTAATGACTGCAAATTGACAGGCCTATACAGCTCACCATACTCTTTACTGGGGCCATTGTGACATCAGAAGTAAAACTATTAATTATCATCCTTCCTCTAGAAATATGTTGCTGTTCTCTTGGTTGTAATGAGTCAATGGTATATGAGAGAGACTGGACTTGTGTCAAGATTTCTTATTGGAAAATTACCTGGCCTTGTCGGTAAATAATATATAATATCTATTATAATCATAATTTGTTTAGTTAAACAGGTGACCTACAGGTGAACAGTCCATTAGCACAATAGCAACTTCTGAGGTATCTACTTCCTCCTCCTCCCCCCCCCCACCCCGGTATCTTTAGAATGGGTCCTATAGATAGATGACATACTTTAAAAAAACCTATACTTAAAGAGCATTACAGTTGCAAGGTTGTGTTTAGAAGTTAGGAAATGCCATAATTAAGGTTACCCAGGCAGCCTTAATTCTGCCCCCTTGTGCTTTGTGCATTAAGATGATGGTCTTTAATGACATGACCCATATGGAAAAATATGTAATTATCAGCAGATTTTTAATGCAGGACCTTCAAAACCTCAGCCCAGATCTTTTCCACTTAAGCTAATGGGATAATTGGTAGCTAGAGAAGGTTGGGTTGGATGGCAGTGGGGAACTAGCGGTTGCTGACGGTTGAACTATTTAATTTGACTGGTGTAAACTCAGAGTTCTTTGAGTGATGGTTCTTATGCGTACTACCCCCAAGTGTACTCCTCCCCTAGTAGTCACCCATATCCCTTTTCAGCCTGTTCCTAAGTCTGTTGATTTTTTTTTCAGACCTTGCTCTATTCTTTGCTTCCTTTCTGTGTCCCCCATTTTGATCCCCCTTCTCTATCTTCTCTTCTCAGCCCCACATTCCTTTTCCTTCTGTCTCTGCCTGTTGCTTTCACTGAGAAGGTGTGTAAAGTAATATCTTTATTGGACCAACTTCCATTTGTGAGAGACCAGCTTTCCAGCTTATACGGAGCTCTTCTTCAGGAGTTGTTTTTCACTGTCATGTTCTCCTCCTATCAGAATATCCTTCCTGGTTGGAAACCACAGTGACCTCAAGTGGCCAGCACAAGGGATTGCAGCTTTTGGCCATAGGAGCAGAAGTGTGTGTCCAGTAAAATCTGGACAGCTGGTAGCCCTATTGATTCTATTAGGGAAAGGTTAAAAGGTTCTGCTGACTTCAGGGGTATGTTAACACGGTTCTGGGGAGGAATGAGCTAGCTTGTAGGTTGAGCAGTCCTGAGATAGAAACCCTAGGAGCAGCTGGAAAAGAAGGCTGAGCATGGACTTTAACTTTTTGTTGATAAAACTAAACCCCAGAACAGGGTAAGGTTTTGACTCGACACTATGTGCTGGAAACTTTTTGTTTCAGAGCAAGTTGGAAGAGACACCTACCTACTCACATTATCTCTAGTAATTCCTTTTGCAAAATGTGAACATATGTACTTGCATATGTTTTGTTACTGATATACTTTCTTTAAATCTGCAGTGTGTCTTAGGGGTTTTTGGTCTGCACTTAAAATTCATAATTTGTGAGTTTGAATTTAACAAAGCAATTAAATCCTCTTATCTGAAGATTACGAAAATGTAAAGGGCCACATTGTGACTTTAAATTGTGAGCTGCATTGTAGGGAGCATGGAGGGGACAATCTCCAACCAGAGGGTCCAGAGGGGGAGAGTTTGCAGCAGTGGGAACTCTGCCACTCTTCAAAGGGTACAGTATAACTTCTCTCTACATCCTATAATTTTTAACTCATTTGAGTAGCCTCTTCACATTCCTACTCTAGAGATGTGCTGATGGTGCGGGTTGGAGCAGTGGGACCATTTAGTATCTATACCTGTTGGAATGCTCTCATGCCCCCTGCCTCTCCCCCTTGTGGGTCTGAACATTCAGAGGGCAGGACTATAAAGGGGGGGCATGGCATATGGATTGCTTCAGTTCCTTGTAACAGGGTAGCAGACAGTCTCACAACCTCACTGAGTCAGTGATACTTCCTGTGCTGCCACCTCACTACATTTAGGCTTTAGGTGTTAGGGTGGTTTTTTTTTCCCCCTTATTTGTTTCATTGCTGTAGCTTGAATTTAAAAGCTGGAGGACCTTAAAGTGGATATAAATTGTATTTACATTTATACACACTTTTAGGTTCCTGGTAGTGGGGTAAAGAAGCCTTATTCTTTAACATTTATATTAGGGGAGTGCCTAAAGGCGGCAGCAACTAGGTGCGGTTCCATTGTGTTAAGCACGATACAAATGTCTTTTGGGCAGGGACTGTCATTTATTATACTTTGCAGTCTAAAAGACAAGACATAACAGGTGGATGAAATAAACAGCCAGGCAAAGATGGGGGTGGGGGACACAGTAACAAATATAATAGGATGTTTCAAAAAACTGGTTGGGAGGATTATTTAACTAATCTCAGTTTTACTAACGTGTCTGTTCTCCAGTAAAGGCTGCAAAATCCAATAAGTCCATACACTTCCAGAACCTTTTCCTGGGCCTGAGAATGGCAGTTGCTTTGCCAGTATTTCCACATTTAAAATTTAGCTTTGTCAAATTGTCTCTGGTTTCAGGAGAGAAACTGTAGGGTGAATATCAGTTTCAGGGTAGTTTTCTTGCTGTTGTCGTCACAAGAACTATTCTTTCTTCAATTATCTGTTTAGTTTCCTTTTTAGTTTTAAAGAGACCCTTAGCCCTGGCTAGTTTGGTTTTCCCACTGGGATGCTTATGGGAGGTATTGGGACCATTATTATTTTGAATTTGTTAAATAGATAGTTAAATACAAACATTTTAAAAATCTTCCCTTCTGCAAGGTAAATTACAGTAAGATCCCATTTCTGTACTTGCTTTGGTAATGACATTTAACTGCTCTCAAAATATACGTGCTCCAAAAACTACAAGATAATTTGTATTCCAGAGCTTTCCTTAAATTTATGCCTGGGTCAAATGTGCTGTGGTGTTTCAGCATTTTTTGAAGAATTCCACTGGAAGTTTCTGAATGACCGAAATGAGCATGCATTTTGCAAGCCACTGTGAGAGAGTGTTTAACTGTCTCATCATTCTTGAGTTACATACAAACAGGTTCACATAGGGCCAACATGGTATATACATGAATTAGTTCTCTGCTCCTGCCGTTACATGGACAGTGATGATAAAAGCGGAGAAAAGGCCTAGGGAGGTAAGCCATGCTGTGATTGCTCTTTATTTTTGACAGTATGTTGGCTGCTTTGTGAAAGCCAAAGATGCAAAGTGCTCTTTATTTTGAAAAATTACAGCGAGTGGCTGAGACAGATGCTCTTTAGAAAGACATTCAGTGACATGACATTCAAGTAGTCAAATGTTATCTGCTTTCCAACATATTGCTTGTTATGATTCTATTTAGCTAATTTTGTCAAATCTTATTTTATTAATAATTGGTAGCTTCTCAGAACAGTCATGATTGGTGTGACTCTGCATCCTCTCCACCTTTTTACTACATCTTTCTCTTAATGAGTGCTTTCTTTCCCTCCCCACCTATGTTGCTCTATGGAAAAACTCATCATTGGGTGGTTATCACTCTTCATGTTTCCTTTCCTTTCATTTGCATCGTGTAGCCTGGTTATTGGTTGAATCCCGTTAAATAGCTCAAGTTTTATTTTTTAATTTAAAACCAAATACTTGATCCACATTTTTGAGAATTTTTTAAATTGTTTTGTCAATCTAGTGTAATGCTATACCCTACATGCTGTACATCAAAGATTAGAAGGTAAACAAACGTACTCACAAGGATAAAGTATGAACTTTAAAGTTAGATAACATTTAAAAAAACAACTCTACTTTAGTGCAACTTTCATCATTGCAAAGTTAAGCACTGAAAAGTGATGAAATTTGTAGAATCATAGTGTTTAAGGCCAGAAGGGACCATTAGGTCATTCAGTCTGACTCGTATTTTCTCAGGGCATTAAATTTCACCCAGTGAAACCTGTACTCAAGCCAATAACTTCTGTTTAACTAAGCCATAACTGATGTCTTGGGTACTTCTAGAAAGCTACCCAGTCTCGATCTGAAGACACCAAGAGATGGAGACTCCATTTCCTCTAATCGTTTGTTCCAGTGATTAATCATCCTCACTTATAAATTTGTGCCTTATTGCTAGTTTAAATTTGTCTGGCTTCAACTTCCAGCCATTGGTTCTTGTGATAACGTTCTCTGCAAGATAAAAGAGCCCTTTAGTGCCTGGTATTTTCCTCCTCATGAAGGTACTTATACACTGTAATTATGTCACCTCTTGATCAACTGAACAGATTGATCTCCTTAAGTCTCTCACGATAAGGCATTTTTTTTCCAGCCAAGTCACTTCTGAATCATTTTTATGGCTCTTCTCTGCACATATTAAAGTTGCTGGGCTGCTTCTCCTATTTGATGGAAAAATCAGACCTCCCAGGCAAGAAGAGAGAAAAGTGACCTGAATCAAATGTCAGTCAGTCGGTTGGTCTCCCCCATCCCCCACACTCCCAAAGGCACTGAATTTGTGTTCAGCAGCACTGTTTTGCTTCCCCCACACATTTTAACTGTGAGCAGCTGAAGCAGTCAGTCAGTTATTATGACACCTTAGCAAGGAGTAGGCATGCACCCTCTCAATCCTCACGGGTGATACAGTTCAATAGCTCAGAACACTGACAGCACCATCCTGAGTCAGTAGTGCACGCTGGGCATGGCATTAAGGGTGGAGAATCTTCTCTACTTAATTCTGGAGAAATAACCATTTTTATCCTATTATTTATTATTCAGTGTTTTTTTTCCATTTTACCTTTGTGTTAGCAATCTGTTCAGGCCTGCACCTCAGTAAGAAGCCCCACTGGAAATACTCTTGAGGCCCCTTTTCATGATTCCCTATTGATGACTACTTTGAGATCTGTCAGGTTTTTTTTAGCCAATTCTTAATACATTTAATGTGGGGTTTGTTGATAAAGTATAGCGCTGTTTTTAAAAAAATCAGAATGTCATGCAGTACTAGGTCAAAATCTTACAAAAGTCTGTTTATTACATCTGTGCAGTTACCTTTAATCAACAAAATTTTTAATCTCAAAGAATGAAATCAGATTTGTTTGACATGACCTGTTTTCCCTAAAAGCAGGTCTGACATTTACATTATATTCCTATCCTATCTATTGTATATTATTTTAGCCAAATCTGTCTGTTTGTTTTTTTTATTGTAGACGTGTTCCTTTTTAGCCATCTAATAGACTTTTTTTAACAACTCCCAATTTTCATTCTAACTTTTTCTGTGTACATTTTTCCTTCAAGTCAATTCTAATCTGAAGTTTTGTGAGCTTTGAGAACTTTTGAGTTACTGTACTCTGTTTGCCTAGATTGAATGTAATCAGGTTCTAATCACTGGTCCATAGGCGACCACCAACTTCTCATCCAAGGATTGATTGGTATGTTTTGGGTAACATAACACATTGTTTAGAGCATCTCTCTGCAGGAGGGAACAATCTGCATTTGACTTCATTTGGCAGTCTTGGAAGAGGTTAAAGATATGATTCAAGAAATGATGTGGAGAAAAAGCCCGTTTGTAGTTGATTCACTGCCTGATTGATTTTGTTAATTTGTTCCTGTTTGAATGTTTGCTTTGTAATGCTGCTAGATAATACAGACTTCTGAAAGATTAAGTGTCAGGACATCTTGGGTTCTAGAATAGGTGCATTTTATTAAACACAATGTTTTAAAAATAAATTTGGTGGCAGGAGGTGGATGGGATGGCCTTTCCATTCTTAACAGCTATGGTTTGATAAAAACAGTGTTTCCCAAACTTTTGAAAGCTGAGCCTTCCCCTTCAGGAAATGAAACCAATCACACCTCCCCATGTCATAGTCATAGAACTTAAGGCCAGAAAGGACCATCAGATCATCTAGTCTGACCTGTATATCCCACACCACTAACGCCTCCCAGCACCCACCCACTAAACTCAACAAGCAGAATTAGATCAAACTATTACAGCCCAAAGGAGATTAAACTGTTATGTGCCACAGGCAGAGAATAGCAGGGATGGAGGTGCCACCAGTATCCAAAGCCCTTGCAATGGAAAGGAATTTGATTAAGTGATCTATACGTGGATAATTCTGGCAAGTAACCCACACCCACATGCTGCAAAGAAAGTCAAACCCACTCTTCCTCCCCTTCCCAACCCCCCCCACCCCCGGTCACTGCCAACGTGACCTGGGGAAAAATTCCTTCCTGCCTCCACATAGAGCAAGCAGTTAAACACTGAGCATGTGAGCAAGAACCAGCCAGCCAAGCACCTAAGAGAGAGAGTGCTCATTATTGTCTCAGAGCACAGCCTATCCTGTCTGATATCCCATGTCTGATGCATCAGAGGAAGGACACTCCTCCCTTCCCCCCGCCCCAAAATCCAGAATACATTGAGAGGAAAAACTATCCCTATCTGATGCCTCCAGGTGACCAGCTGAAGCCCTGTAATTTGAGATTTTGGGAATATCTGACATGAACCAGAAGGACCCACTCCCTTGCAGGGCTGCCTAGCCTTGATCCATCATTACAAGCCATCCCATCATTCAATCCCACTAAAATTTGTCCATCTCTCTCTTAAAACTAATTGAGCTATTTGTCCTCACAACTCCTGTTGGGAGGCTGGTCTAAATCCTCACCTGTTTCAGAACCCTTCTTGTTAAATGCCTTCCCATCTTCCTCTCCATCAATTCCCCTTTTCCCAACTAACTCTTCATGCCCTCCCCAGGGGGCATGCCTCAGACTTTGGAAAACACAATCTTCACTGCAGTATGTAGGAAAGGAGAGGAGGTGTCCTATTATGAACAGTGAAAGACAGCACTGACAAGTACTATTAGTAGTACCTGAGTTAGCACCCTCTGAAACAAATGGAACAGTCCACATCTCAGAACTATTGTTTCTGTCTCCCTGCAGACTCAAGCAGACATGACTACATTGATTATACTCACTGTGTATATGAAGGTTGTCTATGCAGCCATGGCAGTTAGGGACTAACTTTATTTTCTAATGAAAGCTGAGCTATGGGAGAACGATCACAAGTCCTACACTTTGAGAAATGCAGCTATAAACTCAAAATATGGATCTAGTAGAAAGTACCTTGTGTTTGGGACCTCTTCATATGTAGATATTTCCCAAACAAAGTATTTTCTAAGTGA
The DNA here is from genome assembly GCF_013100865.1 of Trachemys scripta elegans. Taxonomy (NCBI): domain Eukaryota; kingdom Metazoa; phylum Chordata; order Testudines; family Emydidae; genus Trachemys; species Trachemys scripta. The sequence goes on from NW_023260539.1 coordinate 47,788, forward strand.
AGCTAGGCAACTTCAGACTAGAAAGAAGCACAAATTTTTAATAGAGAGGGTAATTAAGCATTGGAACAACTTAACTAGGGAAGCAGGTGTTCTTCTTTGGGGATGTCTATATTCTCATTTGGTGCCCTTGGCATTGAGCTGTGGAGCTACCTTGAAAAGTTGTGTTGGGATGCATGTGTTGGGGAGGGGGGGTGCCCAAATATTCTTGTGGGTGGGAGATCCATTGCCCTACTCTCATCCCCTCAGCCACCTCAGTTCCTTTGCTAATGCTGCAGAGAATAAACAGAACTTGCCCTGTTGTGTCCTCAAGATTACACCTTTATTTTGTCTATCTTTTAAATAAGCCCCTAAGGGCTTTAAGAGGTGTCTCTTGCATGGCAATCATAGCGTGTTTGGTACTTCTCTTTCTGGGTGAGCCCCACTCTGGTACATGTTATGCAGCATGCCACATCTTTACTCTCCAGCCTAGGAGAGAGAAAGAGACTTGAGGTTCCAGATTCATCTAGCTTGTCAGTTCCTAAGCCTGATATTCTGCCAGGCCTGTTTCCAGTATTAAGATTTGCCTCCATGTTGAGGTAGTCTTCCTCAGAATCCAAGAAGCACCTCTCCCTTTGAGCCTCAGTGCCACCTTCTATGAGAGTCAAGACTGGGATCTCCTGGCACCATACATAGAGCAAATCTCTCAGCTGGCACCATCCAATCTACTACAGTGAAATCAGTACCAATCACTAAGCCAGCACTGCCTAATAGCTTTGATGCCAGCTCAGGAGGGTTTCACCCTGGTGCCCATTCTTTGCTGGCTCCAGTGCTTACACCAGAAGTGTCCTCTGGCATCTCTGCACCTCAAATCCAGTCTGCCACCTTAGATTAAAGGAGGAGAAAGGAAGCACAACTTCCCCCAAAAAGGGGTATAAAAATGGAAGTGCCATTGCTCAAATACTCCTTACTGCACAAGACAGGAATGTTTAGAGGCCTCTCAGACATCACAGCTGTCATCTCTTCTCCCCACACCTCGGGTGTTGGACTCAGCACCAATCAGCCCGGTCTCATCGCAAGTTCGGATTCCGATTTGCCTTCAATCTCTGTTCCTGACTGGAGGACCATTGTTGAGGCTGCGGACCACTCTGCTACCTGCTTTTCTGACTCCTGACTGTGTGCTTGCAACTACATCTCCTGTTTCAATTCCAGGTCCTTTCAGACAGCCTTCAACACCTTCGGTAATGGATTTGGAAGGTCCCTGAATCAACGTCAGGACACAAGGCTTCTTTTCTTTCCTCAGATTCACACTTGATAGAAGGACATTTTGCAGGGTCTGCTGTAGCTGCTTATGTGGTCCTCTGTATAGGCCCTCTTGGAAGCCATGAGATGAGCTCCAACTATTACCCCAGCACCAACCTCAGTGACAGTAACAGATATGCCTTCCAGTACTGTGCCCTTCTTTGGCACAGATTCCATCACCAATGTCAATTCCACATCCAGAGCTGGTACACCTTCATTACTGGTGCTGATGCCAGCACCAGATCCCACAAAAAAAAATGACAAGAATCTTTCACAGGGGAAGGCATTAGGAAACCTAAATCTAGGCATCACTATTAACTCCCCCTATAATTCAACCCCAAATAGCTTTGATGCTTACAATGGTCCCCATGCTCCTTTCCAGTCTGGATCCAGGCTGTGCAGTAGGGTGGGAGAAGTCTGGAGCCCCTGTGGCAGGCCTTCCCCTTTCTGCATAGGGTTCCGGTCCTTCCAGAAACCAGCTAGGCACAGTGTGTCTGTGTGGAGGGAGAAGCTGGGAGACGAATGGTGGATTTCCCCCATCTTCTTCCAACCCATGGGAGAAGACCATACAAAACATACTGCGGGCTCTTCCTCTACACTAGAATTCTCCCCCTATTTTGAGGAAGATTATGGGAGGAGCAGTCACTTTTGGGGGAGACCCTGGCAGCAGAACTCCAGCAGGAAACAGTTTGCCTTGTGGTTAGGTGAGTCCAAAGACCAGGGGCTCTCTAGATGATGCTCCTTGTCTCAAGAATCCCAAGATTCTTAGGCTTTGGGAGGTGAGATTCCTGGTCTCTTGTGTCGTCTCTTCTCTCCCCCCACCTCCCAACAAGTATTGCAAGGAAATACTACAGGTTCAAATCCCAGAGTTTTCACTCACTTATGTCACAGTAACTTATAGAGGGGAGAATTGAACTTGTTGTGTTCATGAAATTATAACCATCGTAACCATTATCTTTATTTGAAAACTTACCTGCTTTTAAATTTATACCATGTTAAGTGCTTTCGGGAGAACAAAGTACATTCTGCAGCAGGACCCGCATCTTACTGTGCCTTAGAAAGTAATGGCCCACCTCTAACCTCTGGGAGTTAGAGGACCTGAGGCAAAATCTTAAATGGAGAGATTAGTAGAATAGAATTATTCAGAGCATCTTTAGCAGGCCATGCTTTGAAGAAAATGAAGGCAATGTTTTTTGAAAAGTATGTGTATGAAATTTAAAATAGGATTTCTCAAATTTTTGCAAGAGGTCAAGGCAGCACTATACACTTCTGTTCAAAGCAAAGAAGTTTAAGTATTATTCTCCCTCTCCAGTGGGAGTGTTGAATGGAAAAGGGCAATGACAGTTTAAAAGCTAAGCAACGTGATTAAAAAAACACTGACTAATGCTTCATTTAAATGCAGAAACACTAAATGGGCGTTTTGACTGCAGTGTACTGCCTGAATTATTAAATATCTTAGCAAGGAGCTGAATTTTGGCAGGCTGCTTCAAAACCTTGTGCAGAGCTTGCCTTTTCCTTAATTGCTGATCTTTCTTTATTGAAAACTTTAAATGGTTCAAATTTAAGTCACATGAAGAGATCCATTTTCTAACAAGTCTCTCTCTCTCTCTCCCCAATGGTCACCCAATGTTCTCTAAGGTGGTATGGCCCTCTGCACTGAATGCCTACCAATTTCTCTGTGAGATCTTTGACTTTGACCCAATGAAAGCAGGATGGAAAAGATCCCCCAGAAGACCTAAAACATGATGGGTGGATGGCATCAGACCCCTGTCCCTCTCAAGCATTCTGCCCCTTTTCTCAGGATAGACTATTGTGGAGGTGCATAACCTGTTCAGTGGCCTATGCAACAGTCTGTTCTAAGGGGGGGAAGAAGAGTAGATCTGATTAATTTGGTTTGTTTAAAGTATTTAGGTTAACAGATTGAAATTAATAGACTGTCCCCGAAACAGCATTTCAGGAACCCCAGAAACTGGTATTGGGACAATCCTAACCCAGCTGCTTTCCTTAACAAAATACCCCCTTTGCCTGGGAGAGCATGCAATGTGCTGAGAATCAAGAGGGCTTGAATTCTATTGCATTTCTTCTATTGACTGGGCCTAATAACCCTCTGCACTTCACAGCCTTTACTGAGGGAAGCCCTACACCATCCCTCTGTGTTGACCAAATATAATTGCCCCCATCTTACAGATTGGATAAATGAGGCACTAAAGGCCTAACTACAACGGAGCATTCTGTGTTGCATCCCTTTAGCACACCTTGCACCCATGGACAAGGTGTCCATTGATGCATAAGTATTCCTACCATCACTGTGATTCCACTTGCTCTGAACAAGTTTTTGTCGCTTTTCTATCCTGCATTATTACAAAGCCAATATTGACTTAAAAAAAAATAAGTGTTGCCTTGGCAAAGTTAGTTCTTCTGGTGCTAATTCACAGGAAATTTTTCCCTTTGGTTTTTCAACAATATAACACTTATTTTTTTTAAAATAAAATTTAAACCTTTGCTTTACAATAAACATTTCTAGATTTCAGCATTTATTAGTATTATCATAGTACCTAGGCCCTTAGTCATGGACCAGGGCCCCGTTGTGCTGGGCAGTGTTCAAATGATTTGTATTTGTATCTGCAATGTGAGTGGGAGGGCATAGGGGTGAGGCTGTGTTTATCTTAGTGCTTTCCTCAAAATTTCCTACCATTGCACTGGTGCAACTCTACCAGTGACAGCAATACTGGTATACACCAGCACCTCCCCTCACTGGCCTTTTTAAGCACTCTGTTCAGTGCAGGTCTAGACAATACTGTGACTTTAAAATGCTGGCAGCTACTGGACCCCTGCCTACACTAGTGTTTTTTGCTAAAGATGCTTCCCTATGGTCCAGAAAAAGCATAATGTACACAGATCAATTGATTTCAGTGGGAACTGCTGGATTCTCCACATCTCTGGATATGACTCCACTTATTCAGGTACTTAAATGTGGGTTTAGGTGTCAAGTTTGTCCCATGTGTAAGGTGCTTTGAGGTAAGCACAAAGTATTATTACATTGTACTCCAGAGGAAAATGGTCTATTTGAAACCACTCTTTTGGTAAGGCAATGTTAATGAACATGTTTTATTCCAAAGTTAGTGAATTGTAATGATTGCTCCTTATCTGCTCTGATTTAGGCTTACATTTAGGTAGTACTGTCCCATTTCTGGCCAGCACTGGTCGTGTGCTTCAAGCTGCAGTGGCTGGTGAGTGCAGGCAGGTGCCAGGCAGTGGCCAGTTACATGTCACTTCTACCCATCTATCCACCCTTTGTGCTCCTCCTCCTCTCACTGTCCTCTCCTTGCTTTGCACTTTCACACACATCTGGAACGCTCAGCTCACCAACAGCCTGGCCAACAGGCTCCTTCCTTCCCACACTGCCTCTGGCTGGGCCGGTGCCCCGGGAGAGCCCAGGACCCTCCAGAGCAGGGCACTGGCCAGGAGGAGCCGAGCCCTGCACATGCCCAAGCCCTGCACAGCGCTGGCACAGGGAAGCCTCTCCGTCCCTCAGCTAAGCTCTGGAGTGGCGAGGGTGTGACTTCCAGCTTGTTCGTGCCCTGCAGACTCCATAGCAGCCCCCAGGGCTTAGCATCCTCTTTACTCACGTCCCCTCCCCATCCTGGGTCCTGCCTCCAGGGAGCATGGGGGTTGCTCTGTCCCTAGGCACCCTCACCTGCCTCTCTGGCTGGGTTCAGGTTCGCTGAAGTCCCTGCAGTCAGGTTCCCTGGGCCCTGATGCACAATGCATCCTTTGGGCTTAACCCCTTCCTGCCCATGCTGTAGCCAGAGGTGGCTGGGTTATGTCAGTGGCCAGCAGCAGCCTGGAGGTGTTAGCTGCCTTTCAACACTGTGCAGGCAGGAAGGGACAAGCTGCTTCCAGCCACACAGGAAGGAGAAGGGGGGTGGGAAGAGAAGATAGGAGCTCTGCAACGACACAGGCCAGGTCATCCTTTTGTCTTCCCCTCCCGCTCCCTCCACAGCTGGAAGCAGCTCCTATCCCTTCCCTCCTGCACAGTGCTGAAAGGCTTGTTGCTGGCCACATTCTGGTGTGAACCCTGGCAGAAATCTGGGGAAGCAGGGTATGTGATCCTGCATCCCACCCCCCACATGTTGCCTCAGGAAGACACAGCACCAAGTACCAGGAGAGTCAGGTCTGTCCCAGGGGCCCAGCCAGGCATGGAGGGCAGAGAGGGCCGGGTCCTTTCTCCCACCTCCCCATTCCAGTGAGAGAGGTGTATGGGAGTGTGTATGTCACTTCTCCCTGTGGTATGTGGGGGGGTAGGGAAGGTGTGTGTATGTGATCTCTCTCTCCATGTGAATCCTAAAGTCTTAAAGATAAGAAGGTAAATAAAAAGAATCCAACTGTGGAGTATTTCTTTTTAATGGTCTCAGTCAACTTGATATTAATTTAATAGAATATCAGGGTTGGAAGGGACCTCAGGAGGTCATCTAATCCAACTCCCTGCTCAAAGCAGGATGAATCCCAAACTAAATCATCCTAGCCAGGGCTTTGTCAAGCCGGGCCTTAAAAACCTCCAAGGAAGGAGACTCCACCACCTCCCTAGGTAACACATTCCAGTGCTTCACCACCCTCCTAGTGAAATAGTGTTGCCTAATATCCAACCTGGACCTCCCCCACTGCAACTTGAGACCATTGCTCCTTGTTCTGTCATCTGCCACCACTGAGAACAGCCGAGCTCCATCCTCTTTGGAACCCCCCTTCAGGTAGTTGAAGGCTGCTATCAAATCCCCCCTCATTCTTCTCTTCTGGGGACTAAACAATCCCAGTTCCCTCAGCCTCTCCTCATAAGTCATGTGCTCCAGACCCCTAATCACTTTTGTTGCCCTCCGCTGGACTCTTTCCAATTTTTCCACATCCTTCTTGTAGTGTGGGGCCCAAAACTGGATACAGTATTCCAGATGAGGCCTCACCAATGTCGAATAAACGGGGAACGATCACGTTCCTCGATCTGCTGACAATGCCCCTACTTATACAGCCCAAAATGCCGTTAGCCTTCTTGGCATCAAGAGCACACTGTTGACTCGTATCTAGCTTCTCGTCCACTGTGACCCCCTAGGTCCTTTTCTGCAGAACTGCTACCTAGCCATTCGGTCCCTAGTCTGTAGCAGTGCATGGGATTCTTCCGTCCTAAGAGCAGAACTCTGCACTTGTCCTTGTTGAACCTCATCAGGTTTTTTTTGGCCCAATCCTCTAATTTGTCTAGGTCCCTCTGTATCCAATCCCTACCCTCTAGTGTATCTGCCATGCCTCCTAGTTTAGTGTCATCTGCAAACTTGCTGAGAGTGCAGTCCACACCATCCTCCAGATCATTAATAAAGATATTAAACAAAACTGGCCCCAGGACCGACCCTTGGGGCATTCCGCTTGAAACCGGCTGCCAACTAGACATGGAGCCATTGATCACTACCCGCTGAGCCCGATGATCTAGCCAGCTTTCTATCCACCTTACAGTCCATTCATCCAGCCCATACTTCTTTAACTTAGCGGCAAGAATACTGTGGGAGGCTGTATCAAAAGCTTTGCTAAAGTCAAGGAATAACACATCCACTGCTTTCCCCTCATCCACAGAGCCAGTTATCTCATCATAGAAGGCAATTAGGTTAGTCAGGCACGATTTCCCCTTGGTGAATCCATGCTGACTGTTCCTGATCACTTTCCTCTCCTCTAAGTGTTTCATAATTGATTCCTTGAGGACCTGCTCCATGATTTTTCCAGGGACTGAGGTGAGGCTGACTGGCCTGTAGTTCCCCAGATCCTCCTTCTTCCCTTTTTTAAAGATGGGCACTACATTAGCCTTTTTCCAGTCATCTGGGACCTCCCCCGATCGCCATGAGTTTTCAAAAATAATGGCTAATGGCTCTGCAATCTCATCCGCCAACTCCTTTAGCACCCTCGGATGCAGCGTATCCTGCCCCATGGACTTGTGCACATCCAGTTTTTCTAAATAGTCCCGAACCACTTCTTTCTCCACGGAGGGCTGGTCACCTTCTCCCCATATTGTGCTGCCCAGTGCAGCAGTCTGGGAGCTGACCTTGTTCGTGAAGACAGAGGCAAAAAAAAGCATTGAGTACATTAGCTTTTTCCACATCCTCTGACACTAGGTTGTCTCCCTCATTCAGTAAGGGGCCCACACTTTCCTTGACTTTCTTCTTGTTGCTAACATACCTGAAGAAACCCTTCTTGTTACTCTTAACATCTCTTGCTAGCTGCAACTCCAAGTGTGATTTGGCTTTCCTGATTTCACTCCTGCATGCCTGAGCAATATTTTTATACTCCTGCCTGGTCATTTGTCAAATCTTCCAATTTGAACATTTGTACTGCATAATTCGTATTGATTGCTGTTGAACTGGCTTGAATACAAGTAATTTTACAGGGTATCCCATATTCAGTGAAGGGAAATATGGTCACCCTAAAAATAAATCTTATTTGAGAGTTTAAAATTGTATTTTCTATAATTCTAGATATACATATTTAGTATCTTGCTATTCAGTGTGTGCTAGTCAAGCCATGAGTCTTCTATAAGACAAATAGAAAAAATCCTACTTAGACAATGAACTCCAGATGACAAATGATTTTACTACTTTAATACACTTTTCTGTAAAAATATGAATACTGGATACAAGTACTTAAAAGATCTAGAGTAGCCTCAATGAGTCTGCTTACCACTTTGTTTTTATCTTCAAGGTTTAAAAATTAAAAAAGGCCCGTGTACATTGTTTCAGTCTTCCTTGTATTTGAATGAGAATTGAACAGTTTAGTTCTATGTAGATCGATACGTAAGCACACAGAAAGTTTCATAATTGTATAATCAACCTTTGAGTTCATTATAGAGGATGAATTTTGAACAACAAATTTGGATTAGGATCAAATTTGGGAATTTTGGATTGATAGTCAATTTTTTAAACTCACATAATTGTGTAACTTGTATAAAGATTTACCTGCTGTGAGGTAGCTATTCCTATCCTTACTTTACAGAGGGGAAAACTGAGGCACAGAGAGAGTAAGGTCAACATTCTCAAACTTGAAGTTGGTGGGAGCTGAGTTTGGTCAGAAACTCTGGGGAAAGTTACCTATGTAAGTGTCTAGATACAGATTTTGGCACAATTTGAGAGCCAAGTTTGACAATTGTTTTGTGTGGCTTGATCAGACTTATAGGTTGTTTCTTCTTCCCTTCTGCACACAGGTAGGTAGATCCTTCCCCTAGCTGAATTTTTGGCACCCTGTCCTGGGGCAACCTGATTCCAAAGCCCCACTCTTTCTGTTAAATGGCAGGACAGTCCTGGTTTCTCCCTCTACACATAAAATGAAGGCATTGTCCCTTCCGAGGAGATGGTAATGGTCTGGCTTGTTCAGTGCTCCTTTATTTCTTCCATGAGCTCATTCGAAGGATCTGGGTGGTCCACACAAATCCTCTTTGCTCAGAGCATGAGTTGACTTCTCCTGTGGAACTTGAGTACCAGGACCAGGTTTTGGTTTTGACTGCATTAGTTTCCAGATCATCTGCCTGGCTTCTTAGTAGCACATGTTCCAGGTTTGTGTATCCTCCACCCATTACTAGAGAAAAAGGGTGATGAGTGAAAAATGTTTGTGGGATTCTGATAGGTTGCACTACCCCAGCACAGTGAATTCCTTGAGCACACCACTTTCTGACCACTGTTCATTACTATTCCTTTAGGTCTTTCTAGTGTCTTGTATGCTGGGACATATGGTACTGGCCCTCTGTCTTCCCACTCACTTTTCCCCCCAAAAAAGCATTTGGGGCACATAGGACTTCTAAATGGATCTTATACTCCCCTTCCCCCATCATAACCACGATAGCTGATAAAAGCATACTTAGTGTTGGTAACCTCTCTGCCTTCTTGCCTGAGTGAAGAGGATGAGAGGTCTGATGCAACAGTCCATGGGGGAGGGGGGAAGTTGGAAGCTATTTGGGCCTTTCAGTTTGCCTTTGAGACTGACTCTATAACAGAGGAGGTTTCCAGGGTCCTAGTTCATTCCATGGATGAGTAAGCAACTCTACAGGGGGAAAATTGTCAAGAGAATGTTCCATTCCAGAGATTAGGACAAATACACTCTCACCAACCTTGACTTAGTGGCCATCATTATTGGCTATTGTAGCTTGACAGAAGTTTCTCTATCCTCAATAGGTTTCAGACAATACAGACTCCTTAAGAACTAATTTGAAAAATAGGAGGCTGCTGCTGATGGCTCATCTCGATTGATTGGCCTCTTACAGTTGGTATGGCTACTTCCACCTTTTCATGTTTTCTGTATGTATAAATATCTTCTGTGTGTTCCGTTCTATGCATCCGATGAAGTAGGCTGTAGCCCACGAAAGCTTATGCTCAAATAAATGTTAGTCTCTAAGGTGCCACAAGTACTCCTGTTTTTTTTGCATATTCTGTCCAGTTGACTTGACCCAGCTTGGTATTCAGAACAACTGGCAGGCTTCCATGTGGCCTGTGATATTTTATAATTAACTGATTTTCTTTCCATTTCTTTGTCTAAATACTTTAGCTATAAACCTGAGATTTTAAAATATTTTTAGTTTAATTTAAATTTCCAGTACTGCAAAGCATTTAGAAAATAGTCAAATCTAGAGAAAGTGAACAGTTATGTACTAAAATGTTATAACTACATTTTGAAATTAAATTCTAGAAATCACTGACGCAACAAGATGTTTGTAGTGGAGAGCTTTGTAACTTGGATGCCTATTCTCTTCTGAGAAGTACAGCTATGTACCATATATCAACAATGTGAAAATAGACCTCTCATACACATCTGTTCGATTGCAAAGAATTACATCTCATATCCTAACATGGCTTTCTTTAACAATTAACTTTTTTGGCAGAGGGTAGCTGTATTATCCACACACTCTAGGACACCCCACCTTTACCATTCAGTGAGCTCAAGGCATAATCCAGTTAATCTAGGTACCCCCACCCTTTCCTAGTTCCTAGGTCTCTGGGCAAAAGGTACCTACCCATACCCAGTTCCTAGGGTTTAGGGCATAATCTTCTATAGGCTTGCAGGGTCTCTTACCAGTAAAAGTCTTACACAGTAATATCTTATCTTCTATTTATTAAGAGTTACCAAAACAGACCACCACCAAGCATACAATGCTCACCACTCCCAATAAGGCAGATGAACTTTTCCTGGTGGCCAGTCAGGATCAGGTCATCCAGGGCTCCAGTTCCTGCACAGTGTGATGGCCAGAGTGGTGAGGTCTGGCAGCTCTGATCTTGGACAGTGTCCTGGAATTAGGTTCCAAAGAACTTCCTTTTGGACCCCGGTTTATATAGTTAAACTTGGGTCCTGCTTAGCTATACCTTATCCAATCATTTTAAACTGAAGTATTACAAAACAGTATTTTCCCACTAATCCTAGCCCAGTACAAAACAATTCTTTAATCACTCAGACCCCACCCCTTAGTAGATTTAAATCTTGCAAAATTACTTATTCAACAGACAAAGAATCAGACAGAGGCCATACAGATAAATAGAGAAGTAAGGATTATAAAGTAATAAAGTAAACATTAACAGTTGCGATTGTGAAATCTATACTACTTTAAGTGATTCCTTGCCAGACAGATGATCAAATAAAGTTTCCTTTAAACATCTTAAGATTTGTTTCTTTATCTGGTGATGGTGGGTACTACTAGGACTGGAGTGCCTTAACAGCCTGACATAAAACATTTATTAAAGCTAATGTTAAAAAAATTATAATACATGGGTTAAGAAAAGAGTGTCTGTACATCTGGGTATAGTGCTTAGATCAGGGGTCTGCAACCTTTCAGAAATGGTTAATGGGTTCCCTTTAATACCCTTAGCTATTTGCTCATTTTTCCTTTTGTTCTTTGAATATTTTTATCTTGTTTTCACATGCAGATAATTTTAGTATCTTATCACTTCTGCAGCAAAGCCCTGTTGAAGTAGGAGGAAGGAGTTTTTCCTAGTTTATGAAGAGGTTTCAGTTAGGAGAGAAAAAGCCTTTGATCTTTTATCAACCATTTCAGTTTGGTCTTGTGCAGTCTTCAAAATTCTCTCTAAATCACTAGAATCAGATAGTGGGGCAAGAGAAATTACCACTGACTTTATTAACTCTTGTTAGCAGGAACAGGCACTCTGTGAACACTGTGCTTTCTGATGTTAGTGATGTAGGAATAAAATTCCACGAATCTGGTAGTGTCTTGTTTTCTGCAGTTCCCTGTATCTAAACGTTCTGCTTCCTCACTTGATTATCTTGGTTCTCTATTCTCTGATTACACTGGTCTACAATTTGAGAAGTCGTCTGCTTCAGAGATAAAATGTGCTATTTATTATGTATTTTGATGTGCTGAAGTCAAATATGACAAAACAACTGACTACTGTTTAAGATATTTAAGTTTTTACATTGTCTATATTGTTTAGAGTTTTAATCATAAATTGTAAACCTAGGTTTTCATGTGTTTATGGTTGTTTTACATGATAATTTCACCTGTCCTGTTTATGTAACACTTTAAAAATCAGCAAAAGGGTTATATAAATGTATTATGAAACAAAAGGCAAAAAACTATTATGTACATAGTTTAGTCCTATTCAGTGTCTACTCGGCGCTTCTTGGCTTGTCTCTTGTATTCATTAAATGGAGTATCTCTTGTCACTGTCCAGCAATAGTCTGCAAGCATTGATGAGCTCCATTTGCCCTGATAGCGTTTCTCCATTTTCTCCATTGTTGCAATGTCCTGGTGAAATCGCTTGCCGTGCTCGTCACTCACTGCTCCGCAGTTCGGGGGGGGGGGGGAATCTAGATGAGTGCAAAAAAAATGTATCTTTAGTGACATGTTGCAACCAAGGCTTTTGTATGCCTTGAGGAGGTTTTCCACCAACAACCTGTAGTTGTCTGCCTTGTTGTTTCCAAGAAAATTTATTGCCACTAACTGGAAGGCTTTCCATGCCATCTTTTCCTTGCCATGCAGTGCGTGGTCAAATGCATCATCTCGAAGAAGTTCACGAATCTGAGGACCAACAAGGACACCTTCCTTTATCTTAGCTTCACTTAACCTTGGAAATTTTCCACGGAGGTACTTGAAAGCTGCTTGTGTTTGTCAATGGCCTTGACAAAGTTCTTCATCAGACCCAGCTTGATGTGTAAGGGTGGTAACAAAATCTTCCTTGATTCAACAAGTGATGGATGCTGAACACTTTTCCTCCCAGGCTCCAATGACTGTCGGTGTGGCCAATCTTTCTTGATGTAGTGGGAATCTCTTGCACGACTATCCCAGTCGCAGAGAAAACAGCAGTACTTTGTGTATCCAGTCTGCAGACCAAGCAAGAGAGCAACAGCCTTCAAATCGCCACAAACCTGCCACTGATGTTGGTCATAGTTTATGCATCTCAAAAATTGTTTCATGTTGTCATAGGTTTCTTTCATATGGACTGCATGACCAACTGGAATTGATGGCAAAACATTGCCATTATGCAGTAAAACAGCTTTGATTCATCAAAGACAAGTCTTAATGAACACTCTCCACTCATCTGGATCGTGAACGATGTTGAGGATCACACCATCGATGTTGTTGCAGGCTACAAGATCACCTTCCATGAAGAAGAATGGGACAAGATCCTTTTGACAGTCACGGAACATGGAAACCCTAACATCACCTGGCAGGAGATTCCACTGCTGTAATCTGGAGCCCAACAGCTCTGCCTACTCTTGGGTAGTTCCAAATCCCTGACAAGGTCATTCAGTTCACCTTGTGTTATGAGGTGTGGTTCAGAGGAGGAGGATGGGAGAAAATGTGGGTCCTGTGACATTGATGGTTCAGGACCAGAAGTTTCATCCTCTTCCTCATCTAACTCAAGTGAGTGATTCTGGTGCATCAGGAACCAGCAGTCCTGCTCTGTGGGGTACTTGGTGTATAACTGATGGAATGTTTGGATAATGCACAGTCCACTTTTTCTTCTTTGACACACCTTTCCCAACTGGAGGCACCATGCAGAAGTAACAATTGCTGGTATGATCTGTTGGCTCTCTCCAAATCATTGGCACCGCAAAAGGCATAGATTTCCTTTTCCTGTTCAACCACTGGCGAAGATTTGTTGCACAAGTGTTGCAGTATATGTGTGGGGCCCACCTCTTGTCCTGATCTCCAATTTTGCAGCCAAAATAAAGGTGATAGGCTTTCTTAACCATAGTGGTTATACTGCGCTTTTGTCATGCAAAAGTCACTACACCACAAACATAGCAGAAGTTATCTGCACTGTTCACACAAGTACGAGGCATCTCTGCTCACTTTGGCTAAACAGAAATGTGTCCCTTTGCAAAATCGAACACTGACAAATAAGAGCACGACTCTGTATGATTTCTAGAGCTGATATAGGACAATTTGTTCAGCAGAGTGATGTAAGCTTCGTTATGATTGCATCATCCATGACTTCTAGGAATAACATGATGTAATTCATATAATGTGTGACGCAATACCAGCTTCAGATTGCATAATTCATTGTTTTGCCTAAAAAGCAAGTACTGTCCAAACCCAGTCATATTTATTCACAGATCCAGTCAAAGATGTATTTTAGTCATTTCTGGTTTAAATTGAGATCCCTTCCCTTTATAACTCCCTTATCCTCCGCCATTCCCAAGTCAAGGGTCGTATATACTGACCCAATAGCATATCTTGAAAACTAGACCCAATGAACAATTTTAAGCATCATTTTCATTCTCAGTGACCCGAATTAGTAAAGTTTGACTACATTTATTTCAGAAGCATTTTGGCTGTAGAGCAGTGTAATCTTACTTATTCTTGTTGCTTTCTTAGACATTTCTGATATATCCACTACTTGTTTGTCCAGGATGTCAGTCCTATCTAGTCTTATCTGTGTTTTCACATATTGCTTTTTTAAAAATTGTATTTAGTTTTAACACTTCTAGTCTTAAGGATTAATATCCCTGCGGGACCACTGGACTACTTTTTTCCTTTGTTCAAGACAGTCTGTCTTCAATAAAGGAAAAAGTAGTCCAGTGGGGTCTCAGATATTAATCCTTATTTTAGGCAAGTCTCCATTTTAGTATTTCAGGATCACTACTACAGGTTCTATCAGTTAAATGCTGGGGTTGCTAACAGTGTTCAGAATTTGATCTCAGAATGAAATTTTTTTATTACTGGTTCTGAGGTGGGGAGAAGCAACAGTGACGTCCCATTGGGAGCAGATGCAGCAGAACGGGATGGCCAACCCGTGGCTCCAGAGCCACATGCAGCTTTTCAGAAGTTAATATGTGGCTCCTTGTATAGGCACCGACTCTGGGGATGGAGCTACAGGTGCCAACTTTCCAATGTTCTGGGGGGGTGCTCACTTCTCAACCCCTGGCTCTACCACAGGCCCTGCCCCCACTCCACCCCTTCCAATCCCCTCCCCTGAGCCTGCCATGCTCCTCCTCCCCCTTCCCCCTGAGCCTCCTGCATGCCATGAAATAGCTGATGGGAGGTGCAGGGAGGGAGGGAGGGGGAGGCACTGATTGGCGGGGGGGGGCACTGATGTATTACTGTTGCTCTTCGGCAATGTACATTGGTGAATTCTGGCTCCATCTCAGACTCAGGTTGGCCACCCCTGCAGTAGAAGCACAGTGGAAGATAGAGCTATAGATAGAATGGTTTGGGGGGATCTCCAGTCAGCAGGAATAATAATAAAAAAAAAAATCAGTTAAATCACTGAAGGAGATCTCACCACTGCAAAGGCAGATGGTACCAGGCCTGTGCACCACTTTAGTCCCATTTAAGTTCTCAGAATAGATTTAAATGCTGCATAGGTTTTGTGCTTGCCCTTTGCACAGGGGTGAGTTTCACTGAGACAATGTATTGTGATCTTCCTTGTTGAAACCCCTGAGCTCTCGGTCAATAAGTGTTTATTGCCTTGCTAGATGCCTTTCATCAGTGTGGTTTTCAAGCTGGAGGATGCTTGATTAATTCTGCTCCTCATGTGGAAGACAGTGAAAGATTTGTTTCTTTTTTAAGTGTAGACTGTATTATGGAATTCCTAAAAATCTGCTTATGACTTGAAGCTATTTTGTGGATTCTAAAGAACTTTTAAGATAGTAAGTGTTAAGACTAAGAGCTCCTTAACTCTCTTCAGGGGGTTCAAACTTTGAGAGAGCCTACTAGGTGTCAATGTTGCTGTTAACATTGTTTTATACTAGGGTGTCTGAACTGGGCATTCACCTTCTGAGTGCCCCCTCATGCTTGGATGTCATTCTGCAACAGCCTTGCCTCAGTTTCCCCACATTTCAGGGCTCTCTCAATTAAACTACCAAACCATACTCTTCAACAACACCTTTCCTTAGGGCTGGATTTATTAAAATAAGTTGTCAATCCTCTATAAAGTCCATTCTCCTCATTTTTCCTGTGCAAGGGAGGTTTCCCAGGCTTTCCCATGCTTTTGAAGCCTACTCACATCCTACCTGATGGAATCGGTTTGCTCCTAGCAGCCACACCCTACTTTGGCAGACCTCTGCTGAAGTCTCTTGTTCCAGCTTCATGCTGTCTGTCTGCTTTCTCACTGGATCATACGCACTCCCTCTGCTGCTCGTTATAGGGGAATCAGCTCCTCCACATCCAATTGAAGTTCATACTCCCGACCCTCCCAGGTGATTTGGACAAGGCTGACTGGCTCTAGCCCTCCAGTCCTTAAAGAGTGAGGACAAGGTTACATGCTTCATAACTTGAGCAGGCTGACCTTTTCTGCACACTCCACAAGCTTCTTGCATTCCTCCACCTGCCCTGCCCATAGCTTCCTGTGGCCATCCTCCCATTCCTTTCTCTTTCAGGCACTTCCTGAAATCCCCCCCCCAATCTCTTCCCTTGTAGGGTCTTTATACCCCATTTTCACTGCAGAGGATGTGAGAGATTCCCACACCTGAGCCAGTCGTTTTAGGTGACAAATCTGAGTAACTGTCCCAGATTGAGGTGTCAATAGATGAGGTTTTGGAACAAATTGATAAATTAAACAGTAATAAATCACCAGGACCAGATGGTATTCACTCAAGCGTTCTGAAGCAACTCAAATGTGAAATTGCAGAACTGCTAACTGTGGTATGTAACCCCTCATCTAAATCAGCCACTGTACCACTGTACCAGTGACTGGAGGATAATTAATGTGACACCAATTTAAAAAAAAAAAAAAAAAAAAAGGCTTCAGAGGCAATCCTGGCACTTACAGCCAGTAAGCCTAATTTCAGTACCAGGCAAATTGGTTGAAATTTATATAAACACATCAGCCATGTAGATGAAAATAAGTTGTTGGGGAAGAGTCAACGTGGCTTTTGTAAAAGGAAGTCATGCCTCACCAATCTATTGGAATTCTTTGAGGGGGGTCAACAAACATGGACAAGGATGATCCAGTGGATGTAGTGTACAGATTTTCAGAAAGCCTTTGATGAGGTCCCTCACCAAAGGCTCTTAAGCAAAGTGAGCAGTCATAGAATAAAGGGGAAGGTCTTCTTATGGATCAGTAACTGCTTAAAAGACAGGAAAGAGTAGAAATAAGTGATCAGTTTTCAAAATGAAGAGAGGTAAGTAGTGGTGTCTCCCAGGGATCTGTACTTGAACCTGTGCTGTTCAACATATTCATAAGTGATCTGGAAAAAGGGGTAAACAGTGAAGTGGCAAAATTTGTAGATGATACAAAATTACTGAATATAGTTAAGTCCAAAGCAGACTGAAGAGTTACAGATGGATCTCACAAAACTGGGTGACTGGGCAACAAAATGGTAGATGAAATTCAATGTTAAATGCGAAATAATGCACATTGGAAAACCTAATCACAACTATACATACAAAATGATGGTGTTTAAATTAGCTGTTACCACTCAAAAAAGATCTTGGAGTCATCCTGGACAGTTCTCTGAAGACATCTGCTCACTATGCACACCCATCAAAAAAGCGAACAGAATGGTAGGAACCATTAGGAAAGGGATAGAAAACAAGACAAAATATCATAATGTCTCCATACAAATCTATGGTACTCACACCTTGAATACTGCAACCGGTTCTAATCTCCCCATCTCAAAAAAGATATCAGAATAGGAAAAAGTAAAGTGAGGGGTAACAAATGGCTAGGGGTATGGAACAGCTTCCATATGAGGAGAGATTAAAAAGGCTGGGGTGGTTCAGCTTGGAAAAGAGGCGAAGAAGGGGGAGGAGGGGGAGAAATATGATAGAGGTAATCATGAATGGTGGGGGGGAAGTGAAGAAGGGAGTGTTTATTTACTCCTTCACATAACACAAGAACCAGGGATCTCCCAATGAAATTAATAGGCAACAGGCTTAAAACAAACGTAAGGACATACTTCTGCACACAACCTCAATCAACCTGGGGATGTTGTGAAGGCCAAAAGTATAACTGAGTTCAAAAAAGAATTAGATATTTTTATGGAGGATAGCCATCAATGGACCTATTAGCCAAGGCGGTCAGGGATCCAACCCCAGTTTCTGGGTTACCCTGACCACTTACTGCCAGAAGCTGGGAGTGGATGACGGGATGAATCAGTCGATGAGTGCCTGTTCTGGTCATTCCCTCTGACGCATGTGGCACTGCACACTGAAGGAAGACAGGATAATGGGCTAGATCAGAGGTTCTCAAACTGGGGTTTGTGACCCCTCAGGGGGTCACAAGGTTATTACCTGGGGGGTTGTGAGCTGTCAGCCTCCATCCCAAACCCCGCTTTGCCTCCAGCATTTATAATAGTGTTAAATATATTTTAAAAAGTGTTTTTAATTTATAAGTGGGGGGGTCACACTCAGAGGCTTGCTATGTGAAAGAGGTCATCAGTACAAAAGTTTGAGAACCACTGGGCTAGATAGACCATTGGTCTGAACCAGTATGGCCATTCTTGTGTTCTTATTTGCTCCTGCTCTCACACCAGGGTCACCCTTCTTTCCCAATACCAGTAGCTCTGTGTGTACCCCTATCTCCCCTTATCCACATGCCAGGGACTCTGTCTGCTCCCATCTCTCCTCTCCCCACCCCCTGTGGTAGGGACTAAAAATAAAATAGGATATTTCCATATTTATTTTATTTTATCTTCTAGAACTGGAAGGGACTCTGAAAGGTCATAGAGTCTACCCCCTGCCTTCACTAGCAGGACCAAGTACTGATTTTGCCCCAGATCCCTAAGAGGCCCCCTCAAGGATTGACCTCACAACCCTGGGTTTAGCAGGCCAATGCTCAAACCACTGAGCTATCACCCCCACCCCCCACACTCTGCCTCCTTCTCCACTTCCCCCATACTAGGATCCCCCAATCTCCCTCCCACCAGATATTCTCTCATATGCCCCTCCCCTCATAGCAGGATCTGTGTACCCTTAATCCCCACTTCCCCCCCATACCAAACCCCTCCAAACTCCCCCCCCACCAGTAGATCTGTGCCCCAAATTTGCCCACCCACCCATTCTAGCATCCCCCATGCCCCCCTCCCCCTATGGTAGGGGTTTTGAATGATTCCAACTCCCCCTCTCCCCATGGTAGAGTCCTCCATTCTTCCCCCCCCCACAGCAAGGGTTCAGTGTGAACCCTCATTAGCTCCTTCACTCCATTCCCACCTTCCCTCCTCCCCATGCAAGGGACTTTGCATGCCTACCTTTCTCCCTCCCACTATACCTTATTCCCACAATCTCCTCCTCCCCCCATACTGGGAGTTCTCTGTGCACCATTCCCCACTCCCCTCCTACCAGGGTCCCCCATTCTCTTATATTCCAAAGGCTGTGGGCACTCCCCCTATTTCTTTTTCCTACCATGATTTATTCTCTCTGTCTGGGAGAAGTCATTCAGCATATTAAACTATTGGGAGGCTGAGCAAAGAGGAGGGAGTTATGCGTAAAGGTGTTAATGGGTACCATCAACTATTTCTTTGGTCTAGAGGCTGTGGCTGTACTAAAGTGCTGGCAAGGGCTCTATTTGTCTCCCATTTTCCCCTCTCTTCGTGTTCCATTTCCACCCCAGATCAATAGGGTTTTGACCATTGAGGACTAGAACATTCCTTGAAATATTGGAATTGATTGGATGTGGCATTCAGAAATTACTGTTACATACAGAGAGACAAAATACTATTGAACTGAGTGCAAGCTTTTCGCAAACTCAGCCAACAAGACTTATTGTAACTTTTACTGGGGCTGTGGGGGAAGCACTACAAATTGGCTGATTCATAAATGGTGGTGATGGTTTCTTTGGGGAGGCTGTAGCCCACAGGAGGGTCACAGGACTGTCTTTAACCTGAAACTTGGAAGTTTTCTGTTTTCTTTCTGATTACATTAACTTAGTTTGTTCTGCTGCCTGCAAATATATGTATGTTTGGAGTCCTTTTGGCATAGTCATTCCATTTCCAGTTTATGGGTCTATTATATTGTGTATTCACACACTATACTAATTTGTGTTTTAATTATTGCTTTTTAACTCTAGAGAAATGAGCATGGTAAACTACTGTACTGAAATTCTGGAATAACTAGGAGTTTTAACTTGATTACCGAAAGATAAATTACAGCCTTTGCTATTTGATGAAGCAGAATTTATACAATTTTAGAGCCACAAGAATATTTTCTGTGTAATTATATGAATTACACAATGAGCCACACTTTAAAGTACAAATACTATTAGTCAATGACACTTTAAAATATAAATTAGACTAATCCGCAAATATTGTGTACAGTACACTTTAGAGATTGTGATCTGAAACATAAAAAGTAGTAACTATTGTATTTTGCCTCTACTTTTTACACATGTATGCATGCTATTTAATGTTATAGATCTTCAAGGAATGTAGCCCTAGTTTTTTTTTTTTGAAATGAGTAGTGACTTTGTGTGTCAGTTTTCAGGTGCCCCACCTGAGCCACATAAAAAGGATGAGCGCTCAGCACTTTCTAAAAAGTAGGCCCCAAATCACTTGCCACTGAAAAGTGAAAGGTCTAAGTTTTAGCATCCAGTAGCACCTAGCTACAATACATATAACAGAAATCAAACAAAATGTACAGATGCATTCTGTATTTGCATTAAGATACATAGCTTGATAGGTTTAAAGCTATAATTCAGCATTGTAAGGGACTACTCACATATTTAAGGTTTTGCAGTGGGGTTGCCAACTTTCTAATTGCACAAAATCCAACACCCTTGCCCTGAGCTGCCCTGCCCCTTCTGAGGCCCCACCTCCCTCACTCCAGCTCCCCCGCCCCATTGCTTGCTCTCCCCCATCCTCACTCACTTTCATTGGGTTGGATGGTGTTGGGGTATGGGAGGTGGTGAGGGCTCCAGTTGGGGGTGCAGGCTCTGGGGTGGGGCCAGCAATAAGGGGTTCAGGAGGGGGCTCTAGGCTGGGGCCAAGGGGTTTGGAGTGTGGTAGCGGGCTCTGGGCTGGGGGTGTGAGCTCTGGGGTGGGGATGGAGATGAGTGGTTTGCGGTTCAGGAGTGGGCTCAGGGCTGGGGCAGGAGTGCGAGAGGGGGTGCAGTCTCCAGGAGGGAGCTCTGGTCGGGGAGAGAGCTCAGAGCTGGGGCAGGGGGTAGGAGTGTGGGCTCTGGTAGGGGGCTCAGGGCTGGGGTATGGGGGGATATGCAGGCTCTGGGAGGGAGTTTGGGTGCTGGAGGGGGTTCCAACCTTGAGCAGGGGGTTCGGGGGGAGGATGCCTGGCAACTCTAATTTGCAGAATCAAATCCAAGCTCTCACTTGGAGTACAAAACATTGTCAGTACAAAAACATTGTCTCTAAGGGCGTGTCTAGATGAACAGTTAGGGCCCGGTAAGCTGGGGTGTAAAGCTACAGCGCGCTGTCTGTGTGGACCCTGCTTCTGTGCACTAAACGTTCTCTAGAGCACTTTGATATGCTCCCATTTCAAATCTGGGTAGATTGAAGTACACTAGGGAGCTTTTAGTGAGTGATAGCAGGGCCCAAATGGACAGTTAGTTCACAGCAGGCTAGATTCCCCAGCTTGCTACTCACTGACTGTGCATCTAGAAAAACCCTTAAAGGTAGAAGAAGATAATTTGCTCTAAGAGAATCCTAGCTATTCTAAAGCAATACATGAAATATAGATTGTGGTTATATTTTGAAAGGCAAGAGATGCCAAAAAGTTTCCTAGTTTGTGATCACACTTTCTCTTCAAAGTGAAATATATGAAAGATCCAGATTTGAGGCAAATTTTAGGATTAAATTCTTTCCACCCACATAGAGCTCTTGTATGTGAATGCAGTACAGGGGGGTTTAAGGAGTCATTGCCCTGATCCAGCACCAGGGTGCAAGGCTGCCATGCAGTCCCCTGTGATTTCTTTTTTTAGTGAATGGAGCTACAGCTCCTTCATGCTTGTTTCACAGAGCACTGGGACTTCTGGATCCAGTGACCCACAGCCTCTCTCTTGGCCTACCCTCAAAACAATCTTCTATGCTGGCCCTGCATAGATCAGTGCACAGTCCTAATCTGACAATTTCAGGGAGTACAGAGGCAGTCCTGTGTGGTTGCTCAGCCAGCACCCACTCCCCATCCAGTGCAGCCCTTATTGAATCTCCTTGCTTCAGCCTTTTAAATATAATAAGTTGATTTGGTAGCTGCCAAATGGATGGCCAAGATGATTCTATGGTTTTTAAAATGAAACTGCAATGTTGAGTAATCAAGACTTCCAGCGTAGACGGCCCAATCTCTTGTATCCTTCAGTAAAAGGAATATATGAGTGTAATGTTTTGTACTATTTCCTTGCTTTGTAAAAGGCAATTGAGCTGAAAGTTAAATCACAAGGACATAACAGAGATCCCATAGAAAGGATCAACCACACATTCAACTAAAAAAATAGTCAAAACTTTTAATGAATTGGAACATATACAAGATGAGAATTATAGTACTTTGACACCTTGATTTACAAAATGCAGTCCTGATTAAAAAGCTTTTCAAATAGAACCGCCATAGTGTACATTATGGCCATACTACAACAGCAGCTAAAATTATTATTACTTGCTAATCTCTGTAACCCAGTGGAGTATTCAGTAGATGTTTGTCAGACATATTATTAGAATGCTTTGAAAGGGACATTTCAATGTATGTTCAGCTATGCTAACAGGAATTCCATTGATAGAACTGTGCAGGGAATGCTTGTAGCCCTTAACTGAAGCTTTTTTTAATTCAAGCCAGTCAGGAGTACTAAATTACTGTAGTTGACAAAAAACAACTATGAGGAACTGATTGTCAGGGATGGTGAAATTCAGAGCAGCACTGTATGAACTAGTGAAAAATAATACCTGGAAAGTCCTGCTGTACAACATCAACTAAAAATGCCCACTTGTAACAAGGTTCAGACTCACCCCTGCGGCACCTCCTGCTGGTCATCTTGGGAATTAGCTCACCAGTCATCAAGCACCCTCTGCAGGCCAGGTGTCCCACCTGTCATTGGCCCCCATGTCCCTCCCAGACCCCGATGCCCTTGGCTTGGGAGCTGCCCCCCTGGCAATAGTCCACTCTCTCTGGGTCTCCCCACCCCCTATCCCCGCATTGCCTCAGTCATGGCTACTGCCAGTCACCATCTAGCCCCCACACCCTGGGGCAGACTGCAGTCTATCAGTCAATCATCACAGGCAACAAGGAGTTTGGACTGACTGCCTTTACTTACCCACCCTCCAGCTGCCCCTCTGCAACCCCAATACCTACATGGGTCTAGGACCAGGCCCTGCAGCCTGGGGAGTTGCTGGCCTACGGCTTCCCTACCCCCAAGGCCTTTCCCCAGCCCTGCCTCACACTAGGTCCCCAGGTGAGCTTCCTGCAGCCAGGCCTATCCCTCTCTCTCCAGTCAGAGGGAGACTCCTCAGCTTCTAGCTGCCTAGGCCTTCTTATAAGGCAGAGTTGCTCTGTTTGGGGCGTGGCTCCAGTTGCAGCCACTTCACCAATCAGCCGGGGTTTTGCTCCTTTTCCCAGCCCCAGCCCTCTGCAGGGCTTTTCCAACCCCTTCCGGGCTGGAGCAGGTGTTCATCCTGCTACACCACCTCTTAAAGCCGGCTGCACGACTTGCAGCCGGTTCGTTTCCTGACCGCGCTAAGGAAACATCTATACACACTTGTGCTCCACACTCTTCACTTCCTCACCCTCGTGTCCCGCCCCGATACAAAGTGGCGGGACCTCCTGCCACCTGTCGAGGGTGAGAAGCCCCGGTGGGCCAGCCTCTATTCCACTCTGGTCCCGAGGCCCGCCGGGGATATCAGCTGGCGGCTCCTTCACGGGGCCGTGAGCACGGGCGTGTACTTGGCGCGGTTTACCCCTGTCCCGGACACCTGTCCTTTCTGCGGCGTGAGGGAGACCCTGGCTCACGTTTACTTAGAGTGTGCCAGGTTGCAGCCCCTACACCGGCTCCTCACCGATATTATGTTACGTTTTTGGTTACACTTTTCCCCTCACCTTCTCATTTATGCACTCCCTATCCGTGGCCCCACAAAGTCGTGGGACCTCCTGGTCAACTTCCTCTTGGCACTGGCTAAACAGGCCATCTATAAAACCAGGGAGAGGAGGTTGGCCGATAGAGGTTCCTGTGACTGTGGGGCCTGTTTCTGATCCTCTGTCCGTTCACGTATCCGGGCAGAGTTCCTCTGGGCGGCGTCCACTGGCTCCCTTGACGCCTTTGAGGAGCAGTGGGCGCTGTCTGGGGTTCTCTGCTCGGTGTCCCCGTCTGGTTCTCTTCTTTTGACCCTTTGACCACACTCCTGTCCCTGTTTTTACATTAGTTGTCCCCCGTAATTATTTGAGTTCCAGGCCCTGTGGATCCTCCCCTTAGGCTGGGGGGGGGATCCTTTAGCAGTGGGCGGGCTTATGCCCGCCCACTTCCCGGAACCCAATATGTACACCACCTCTTAAGTATTTTCCAATAATAAATAGCCAAAATGGAAGTCTGACACTAAAACCACATTAATCCTGTAACCTTTGTGTCCTAAGAAAAAACATAAATATGTTGCTCTTTCGTATAAAATGTTTAGTTTCTAAAAATTATATATTTCTCTGTTTGGAAGCCATAGATATACTGAGTAGAGAAGTCCTTATTCTGAAAGAGAAGTGCTTTTTAATTTACTTGGACAGTAAAATACATTTCACTTAGAAAAATTTGTTGTAGAATATCTTTGAATGCTGTGCTTGTAGTAGGGTTGCCAATTTTGGTTGGATGTATTCCTGGAGATTTCATCACATGACAGTCTTTAATTAAAGATTAAACTTTAATTCCTGGAGACTCTAGGCCAATCCTGAAGGGTTGGCAACACTAACTTGTAGCCAGTCAGCATTCAGACGAGATTTACCTCATAGAAAACATGGTGCGAAAAGTAATTGTCAGGAAGTATGAGGGATGTCTGCAGTTTGGATGGTTGACTACAGAATAGTGCTCTGCAACTCCAGGAGATCAGGCAAAATCGTGTAATCTGTCACTCACCTATCAGTATCTATATTATTCATTTGTCATGGTTTCAGTCCACAAGGGACCCAAAGGCTTTATATACTTAAACTATATAATGGAGTAGTTACAACTGTGATATCTATAAGGTGCCACTGGACTCCTTGTTGTTTTTGTGGATACAGACTAACACACCTACCCCTCTGATACTTGGCACCATGCAAGGCACTGAATTTAGCCGTATGAAGTGGAAATCCATCAACTTCATGAAAAAACTCGCATGGATACAGACAGACATCCTCTTCCTCTCCAAGTGCAAACAGATGGACATCATACCAAATGGACTGAAGGTAAAAAATCCATTGTAATAGACATACTACACTGACTATGGTGAGAGATTGTGCCACACACTCTCAAAGAAACTGAGGAACCACCTGATCAGCATCCTGTATGGCAAACAGGAGAAGATCAAGAATGAGCTGTCAAAACTGGAGACGGTCATATAAAACCAAACTTCGACACAAACTTCAACGTGGCTGGACTTTACAAAAACGAGACAAGCCATTTACAACGCACACTCCTCTACAGAGGAAAAAGGACAGTAAACTATCTAAACTCCTACATGCCACAGGATGCTACAACAGTGGTACCCTTAACTCACCCAACAATATTGTTAATCTATCCAACCACACACTTAGGACAGACTCTTCTGCCAGGCTGTCTTGGGGACTCTCTGCCCCATCAGCCACAAGTACATGATACAGTTCTGCAGTGATCAGGAAGCCTACTTTCGCCGTCTCCGACACAAGGAATATTTTCAGCACACAACTGAACGGTGCACTGACCCACAGGAACCCTCCTACCAACACTACAAGAAGAAGAAGAATTCTGCGTGGACTCCTCCTGACGGTTGAAATGACAGACTGAACTTCTACATAGAGTGCTTCCGCAGATGTGCACAGGCTGAAATTGTGAACAAACAACATCACTTTCTCCATATCCTCAGCCATACAGAACACAATGCCATTCACAGCCTAAGAAACGACTCTGACGTTATAATCAAAGGGGCTGACAAAGGAGGTGCTGTAGTCATAAAGAACAGGTAAGATTATGAACAGGAGGCTTCCAGGCAACTCTCCAACCCCACATTCTACAGGCCACTATCCTCCGATCCCACTGAGGGGTACCAAAAGAAACTACCCCATCTTCTCAAGAAACTCCCTGCTATAGCACAGGAACAAATCTACACAGTCACACCCCTAGAGCCATGACCCAGGGTATTCTATCTGCTACCCAAGATCCATAAACCTGGAAATTCTGGATGCCCCATCATCTTGGGCATTGGCACTTTTTTACAGCAGGATTATCTGGCTATTTGGACTCTCTCCTCAGACCCTACGCTACCAGCACTCCTAGCCACCAGCTTCCTGACGAAACTATAACGCATTGGTGATCTTCCTGAAAACACCAACCTGGCCACCATGGATGTAGAAGCTCTTTACACCAATATTCCACACGAGGATGGACTTCAAGCTGTCAGGAACAGTATCTCTGATAAGGCCACGGCACACCTGGTGACTGAGCTTTGTGACTTTGTCCTCACCCACAACCATTTCCGATTTGGGGACAACTTATACCTTCAAGTCAGTGGCACGCTATGGGTACCCGCATGGCCCCAGAGTATGCCAACATTTTTATGGCTGACTTAGAACAATGCTTCCTCAGCTTTTGTCCCCTAGTGCCCCTCCTCTCCTTGCACTACATTGATGACATCTTCATCATATGGACCCACAGAAAGGAGGCCCTTGAAGAATTCCACCAGGATTTCAACAATTTCCACCCCACCATCAACCTCAGCCTAGACCAGTCCACACAAGAGATCCACTTCCTGGATACTACAGTGCAAATAAGCAATGGTCACATAAACACCACTCTATACCAGAAACCTATTGACCGCTATACTTACCTACATGCCTCCAGCTTCCATCCAGGACACATCACACGATCCATTGTCTACAGCCAAGCCCTAAGATACAACCGGATTTGCTCCAATCCCTCAGACAGAGACAAACACCTACAAGATCTTTATCAAGCATTCGTAAAACTACAATACCCACCTGGGGAAGTGAGGAAACAGATTGACAGAGCGAGATGGGTACCCAGAAGTTACCTACTACAGGACAGGCCCAACAAGGAAAATAACAGAACACCACTGGCCATCACGTACAGCCCCCAACTAAAACCTCTCCAGCACATCAATGATCTACAACCTATCCTGGAAAACAATCCCTCATTCTCACAGACCTTGGGAGGCAGACCAGTCCTCGGTTACAGACAGCCCCCCAACCTGAAGCAAATACGAGGGCCGGCTGCCCCAAGCAGCCAAAACCAAAAAAAAAAAAAAGTCGCGATCTGCGGCGGCAATTCGACAGGAAGTCCTTCACTCCGAGCCGGAGTGAGGGACCGTCCGCCGAATTGCCGCCGAATACCTGCACCTGCCGCCCCTCTCCGGAACGGCCGCCCCAAGCACCTGCTTGAGAAGCTGGTGCCTGGAGCCGGCCCTGGCAAATACTCACCAGCAACTACACACTACACCACAGAAATACTAACCCAGGAACCAATCCCTGTAACAAACCCCATTGCCTACTCTGTCCCCAGATCTACTCTAGCGACACCATCAGAGGACCCAACCACAGGAGCCACACCATCAGGGGCTCATTCATCTGCACATCTACTAATGTGATATAAAAGAACTAAAATAGAGCCACTGTGGTTTAACAACCATGTAAAAGAAGCAGTGAGAGATAAAAAGACTTCCTTTAAAAAGTGGAAGTCCAAATCCTAGTGAGGCAAATAGAAAGGAGCATAAATGCTGCCAAATTAAGTGCAAGAATGTAGTAAGAAAAGCCAAAGAGGAGTTTGAAGAACGGCTAGCCAAAAACTCCAAAGGTAATAACAAAATGTTTAAGTATATCAGAAGCAGGAAGCCTGCTAAACAACCAGTGAGGCCCCTTGATGATAGAGATACAAAAGGAGTGCTTAAAGACGATAAAGTCATTGCGGAGAAACTAAATGGATTCTTTGCTTCAGTCTTCACGGCTGAGGATGTTAGGGAGATTCCCAAACCTGAGCCGGCTTTTGTAGGTGACAAATCTGAGGAACTGTCACAGATTGAAGTGTCACTAGAGGTGGTTTTGGAATTAATTGATAAACTTAACATTAACAAGTCTCCGGGACCAGATGGCATTGACCCAAGAGTTCTGAAAGAACTCAAATGTGAAGTTGCGGAACTATTAACTAAGGTTTGTAACCTGTCCTTTAAATCGGCTTCTGTACCCAATGACTGGAAGTTAGCTAATGTAACGCCAATATTTAAAAAGGGCTCTAGAGGTGATCCCGGCAATTACAGACCAGTAAGTCTAAAGTCGGTACCGGGCAAATTAGTCGAAACAATAGTTAAGAGTAAAATTGTCAGACACATAGAAAAACATAAACTGTTGAGCAATAGTCAACATGATTTCTGTAAGGGGAAATCGTGTCTTACTAATCTATTAGAGTTCTTTGAAGGGGTCAACAAACATGTGGACAAGGGGGATCCAGTGGACATAGCGTACTTAGATTTCCAGAAAGCCTTTGACAAGGTCCCTCACCAAAGGCTCTTACGTAAAGTAAGTTGTCATGGGATAAAAGGGAAGGTCCTTTCATGGATTGAGAACTGGTTAAAAGACCGGGAACAAAGGGTAGGAATTAATGGTAAATTCTCAGACTGGAGAGGGGTAGCTAGTGGTGTTCCCCAAGGGTCAGTCCTCGGACCAATCCTATTCAACTTATTCATAAATGATCTGGAGAAAGGGGTAAACAGTGAGGTGGCAAAGTTTGCAGATGATGCTAAACTGCTCAAGATAGTTAAGACCAAAGCAGACTGTGAACTTCAAAAAAATCTCACAAAACTAAGTGATTGGGCAACAAAATGGCAAATGAAATTTAATGTGGATAAATGTAAAGTAATGCACATGGGGAAAAAATAACCCCAACTATACGTACAATATGATGGGGGCTAATTTAGCTACAACAAGTCAGGAAAAAGATCTTGGAGTCATCGTGGATAGTTCTCTGAAGATGTCTGCGCAGTGTGCAGAGGCGGTCAAAAAAGCAAACAGGATGTTAGGGATCATTAAAAAGGGGATAGAGAATATGACTGAGAATATATTATTGCCCTTATATAAATCGATGGTACGCCCACATCTTGAATACTGTGTACAGATGTGGTCTCCTCATCTGAAAAAAGATATACTGGCACTAGAAAAGGTTCAAAAAAGGGCAACTAAAATGATTAGGGGTTTGGAACAGGTCCCATATGAGGGAAAAGAGGAGACTAAGGGGGGATATGATAGAGGTATATAAAATCATGAGTGATGTGGAGAAAGTGGATAAGGAAAAGTTATTTACTTATTTCCCATAATACAAGAACTAGGGGTCACCAAATGAAATTAATAGGCAGCAGGTTTAAAACAAATACAAGGAAGTTCTTCTTCACGCAGCGCACAGTCAACTTGTGGAACTTCTTACCTGAGGTGGTTGTGAAGGCTAGGACTATAACAGTGTTTAAAAGAGAACTGGATAAATTCATGGTGATTAAGTCCATTAATGGCTATTAGCCAGGATGGGTAAGGAATGGTGTCCCTAGCCTCTGTTTGTCAGAGGATGGAGATGGATGGCAGAAGAGAGATCACTTGATCATTGCCTGTTGATCCACTCCCTCTGGGGCACCTGGCATTGGCCACTGTCGGTAGACAGGATACTGGGCTAGATGGACCTTTGGTCTGACCCGGTACGGCTGTTCTTATGTTCTTATGATATATGCCATCATGTGTCAGAAGTGCCCCTCTGCCATGTACATTGGCCAAACCAGACAATCTCTACATAAAAGAATAAATGGACACAAATCAGTCATCCGGAATGGTAACATACAAAAGCCAGTAAGATAGTACTTCAGTCTCCCTGAAATTCAATAACAGATTTTAAAGCAGCCATCCTTCCTTCACCAAAAAACCTTCAGAAACAGACTTCAAAGAGAAACTGCAGAGCTATGATTCATTTGCAAATTGAACACCATTAATTTGGGCTTGAATAGGGGCTGGGAGTGGCTGGCTCACTACAAAAGCAGTTTTCCCTCTCTTGGTATTGACGCCTCCCCATCAATTATTGGGAGTGGACCACATCCACCCTGACTGAATTGGCCCTGTCAGCACTGGTTCTCACTTGTAAGGTAATTCCCTTCTCTTCATGTGTCAGTATATTTATGCCTGCATCTGTAACTTTCACTCCATGTATCTGAAGAAGTGGGTTTTTTATCCACGAAAGCTTATGCCCAAATAAATCTGTTAGTCTTTAAGGTGCCACCGGACTTCTTGTTGGTTTTTATGGTATCTATAGCATTTTATCATAGCTGTAGGAATTAAGAAAATTCCTTGTATTTATTTATTTATATATTTGTGTGTGTGTGTGTGTGTGTGTATGTATAATATAAAATAATACTTTTGCTTGTGAAAGATAAGGGATTAGCAGAACTAGCAATTGTAGATCTACAGGTCTAAATTTTCAAAATGACTATGGGTTTTTGTCTGTCTCAATTTTTGCATGCTCAGCTTGAGACTTCTTAAAGGGGCCTTGTCAGGGCTGGATCCCCACTTTGAACTTTAGGGTACAAATGTAGGGGCCTGCATGAAAAACTTCTAAGCTTAACTACCAGCTTAGCTCTGGTTCGGCTGCCACCATTTCAATGGATTCCCTTCCTGGGAAGCCTTGAAAAACCTTCACCAAATCCCTGGTGAAAACAAATCCAAACCCCTTGGATCTTAAAACAAGGAGAAATTAACCATTCCCCCTCCTTCCTCCCACCAACTCCTGGTGAATCAAGTTCCAACCCCCCTGGGATCTACAACAGGGAGAAATTAACCATCCCCCCTCCTTCCTCCCACCAACTCCTGGTAAATCAAGATCCAAAAACCCTTGGATCTTAAAACAAGGAAAAGTCAATCAGGTTCTTAAAAAGAAGGCTTTTAATTAAAGAAAAAGGTAA